>NC_069502.1:563663879-563963879 GCF_027579735.1 Bombina bombina
GCTCTGAGCAGGCGGACAGACATCGCCGGAAATCAACCCAATTGAGTACGATCGGTTTGATTGACACCTCCCTGCTGGCGGCCGATTGGCTGCGAGTCTGCAGGGGGCGGCGTTGCACCAGCAGCTCTTGTGAGCTGCTGGTGCAATGCTGATTAAGGAGAGTATATTTCTCTCCGCATTCAACAAGGTCTCGCGGACCTGATCCGCACTGTCGGATTAGGTCCGCAAGACCTTTGTTAAATAGGGGCCCAGGTGTCAAGGGAAGCATCCTGTTAGTTACAGAAGTGAGATCTAGATAAGATGACTATAGTGTGCCAGTAGTAAGAGCTAAATAAGATGACTATCTTGTTCCTTTAGTGAGATCTAGATAAAATGACTATCTTGTTCCAGGAGTGAGATCTATCTAGATAAAATTACTATTTTGTTCATGCTTACACATGCAATGATATCAGCCCAACTTAACCAAATTGGTGCACATCACCAGACCACCAGGGAAAGACGGCTGAGAGCCAGAGTCATAAGACACCCTGAAGGTCCTATCAGAGTTTTTTGGTGAACACCACCTTGTACATTATGAGACGGGGCTATCAGGCACAAGTAAATTCTGAGATTAGCGTGCCTGTAAACATGGGCCAGAACTCCTTTTTCTTTACACTTTGTACATAGCCAGAACTAAGAATGGAAGGCCTGCTAAGGGGAGTGGCTTTTATACAGGTGAGAAGGAATCCTTTGTAGTGAGTTCTAGCTAAAATCCTGGGATGGCATATATAGGTAGCAAACAGAGGTGTTGTATACAGCTTCTCAAGTATAATAGCTGGAATATTTAGCTACACTTTATTTTAGGTGGGATTAAAGGCTCAACTTCCTACTACAGCCGTGCGCCATCATTTCTTTCCCTTCTGTTCTCATGGTCCAGGTGTCTGCTGCTGCTACATTAAGCCTATATTTTGCTACACCTTTTGTTTAGTCCTAAAGGTGACCATGAGATCATACCTACACTTCTACCTTAAGGTCACAGGTTGAAATAAATGTTTTATTAAAACCTCATAAAATCCTTCTTTTGCTCCAACCCAGACCCACACTGTGCAAGACAGATGTGATATTGGATTTCTGAATAAATATAAATCAGGATTATCCCTAAATGAAAAGCAACAGCTTTTAACCCTTCAAGTTTAGTGAGCTGCCCTGAATGCATGTTAAATAAACTTTATATTCAGCAATACAAAATATTGTTTCATACAAATGTGAGAAATATATATAGCAGTGCAAGGCATGGGACATTTAAATTTACCTTGTAGCCATTTCCTTGTGCTCTGAAACATTTTCATGCATATGTCTCACTAAAATAATTACAATGAACACACAAATACAGACATACAATATTTTTTATGTTTTTATTAATACAAGAGTGTGACCACAATGCAGAAAAAAATGCCTTGCAAAGGCCAAACATTCATGATATTTCAAAAAGAATGTTCAAAAAGCAACTATACATCGCATTATAACACACTGTTGAAATGTTTCTTTTTATACAATACATACAAGAACCAAACGAGATCTCATTAAAGCGTATATGTAATATAACCTCAACCGTCAAGAAAAGAAAAAAAAGAGGCTTCTTAATCAGCTCAACCCTAGACTTAAAGTGAAGGTAAATTTTAATGAATTAGTGCCAGGTTTTTAATAATCCTATTAAAAACAAGGGCACTTTAATTCATCCAAATTGACATTTCACTTGTTTCTTTAAAAACTTAACTTTTAATCTTTGCAGCTATTCCAGCACTTCCTCTGCCCGTCGCAAGCTGTCTTCGTAGGTCCAAAATGATTAATCCGGCTTTCTCCAATCACAGCGTTGCATCAGGCCAAGATTCCCCCGGGGGGGCAGCCGTGATTGGAGGAAGTCGGATTAGTCATTTCTGATGTCTGCAGAGGCTTCCGACGGCCGTGGGAATCGCTGGAGCGGCTGCCAGAATGAAAAGGTACGTTTTTGAAGAAAAAGAGTGAAATGTTAATGATGAATTAAAGTGCCCTTGTTTTTAATAGGATTATTAAAAACCGGGCACTAATTAATCAAAATTGACCTTCACTTTAACCTCCAAACATTTAATTTAGGCAAGTTAAATTTTCAATATCTCTATGTTATAAAGAGGGGGGGTGAAAAGAGCCCCTCCTCACATCTCCCTCAACCCCCACCCCCCACCTCTCTCCCCCCATCCCCAGGCCATCTCTATCAACTCCGACCTAGAAACTCAAAGTTGGGGGAGATCACCTCTTAACATTTTTTCTTGTACGTATTATTAATGAAGAAAAGGATAAATTATTGATTTCTGAATATCTGTCAAATATGATTTAATCATGTCTCCCCATTTCTTAAAAAAATACTTTATTTTATTTTCTTTTCCAGGTTCTATCACACATTGTTCCAAAATGAATAGACTATACATTCTTTCCACAAATTCAGCAATAGTAGGGCTTTTTCTTGAAATCCATTTTTCCATAATTAAATTTCTTTCTATTAAGATCGAAAAATGTATAAAATCTCTATTTCTATATCTATTTTGTTTTGGTAAAAGAAAAATAACTGATTCAAGCTGTAAGGCATAATTCTCTTGAAGAATCTTAACTAACCAGTAAATAACCTTCCTCCAAAATTAATTTATCTTGGGACAGTCCCATATATAATATAGCAATTCAGCTGAGCTCTTTTGACATTTAATACATTTGTCACTAATATCTGGTCTCCATCTATGAAGGGAAGGGGTTAGATAAATCTGATGTATCATATTTAGGTGCACTTCTCTAAAATTACTTGCTTGTGTAGCTTTCCATGTATTAGTTAGGCTATTCTTAATAACCTCTTCATCTACTGTTTGTAAACCTTTAATGTTCCATTTCAGAATCAAGTTTTTAATACCTAACTTATCCTCATTCTCCCTCAGACATTTATACCATTCATTAATGGAATAATTCCCTGTTCTGCATATTTTAAGGCATTATTCTATTCGTTCCCAGTTTCCACATCCTATATAATTCTTTTTCAATCCAGTTAACCAGTGTCTGAGCTGGAGATATGCTTCAAAAAGCTTTATCGTCTCATTTCCATTTACTTCAACAATTGTTTGTGAGACAAAAACCAAACCTGCTCTTCTCCACCTAAAAAAAGCTTCAGATCTTATTCCTTCCGGAAAAAGTGGGTTTCCTATCATTTCAAGGTAGTTAGATTTCCTAAACTCTAAACCAATTTTTTTCACAAAAGATCTGCCAGGCTCTTATTATTGTAGATATCACTTTTAAATTCTTGCATTCCTTTGGTATTACTTTTATGTCTAAATGTAGTAATGCTTTTAAGGAGAATGGGCTCACCGTTGCCATTTCTAATTCTTTGGAAGTAAAATGATTTTCTCCCAGGAGCCACTCAGCTGCTATTTTAACTAAACAAACAATATTATAGTCTTGCAGGGAAGGAAGAGAGAAGCCACCAGGATTTTTATGTTGACTTAGTTTACTTATAGAATATCTGATCTTCTTTTCCCCCCAGAAAAAAATAATTAAACCTTTGTTAAAAGTCTTAATATCTTTTATTTTAATTAGTAAAGGTAGATTTTGTAATTTATAAAGAATTTTTGGGAACCACACCATTTTCAACAAGTTAATTTTCCCAGTTAATGACAGAGGGAGCTTCTTCCAGAACTCTAATAAACTGTTTAATTTAAGAAAAAGAGGATTATAATTTTCCTCATACCGTTTCCTGGGTCCCTATTCAGCCAGATACCCAAATATAGGATTTTATTAAGTTCTTTAAATAAAATATTTTGGGCTGCATTTTTTGTTTTTCTAAGCCACATCAATTCTGACTTAATCATATTTACTTTATATCCTGTGAAGGAAGGATATTTATTAAGAAGATCCATAAGAATGGGAATATTATTTTTTGTATTTCTCATTAAAATGATAACATCATCTGCATACAATAGAATTTTTGTTTCTACTGAGTTGCATATAATTCCTTGTGTAATTTAATTTATTTTTATGGCAAGTGGCTTGATTACTAAGTTAAATAATAATGGGGACAGGGGACAGCCCTGTCCTGTACCTCTTCCCAATCTAATTTCGGATGTAAGCATTCCATTTATTAAAATTGAGGAAAAAGGACTATCATAAATAGATTTAATATAGTTAGCAAAGTGGCCTGTAAAACCAAGATTACTCAATGTAGAGAATAGATGATCCCACTGAATTCAATCGAAAGCTTTCTCAGCATTAATTGTTATCAGGTCATCTACTTTACCTTCATTCTTCTGATCCTTATTATTCCAATAATAGTCCAAAATTGCACATGTTTTCCTAATGTTTAGAATAGAGGATCGATTCTTCATAAAGCCTGTTTGATTTACTGAAATAAGATTATTCATACATTTTTTAAGTCTGTTTGCCACTATTGAGGCTAATATTTTATAGTCAGTATTTAGTAGCAAAATTGGCCTGTAGGAATCAGCTGAATCAGCATTCTTCCCTTTTTTTGAGAATCAAGGAAGTAGTTGCTTTCGTAAAAGATTTTGACATCGGACTATTATTGATATAATAAGAATTAAACAAGTCTGTTAATAGAGGGGTAATTTCCTCTTGTAAAATTTTGTAAAATTCTGAGGGTAATTCGTCCGGCCCAGGAGATTTGTTATAAGTGACGTTGTTGATTCCTGCTTCTATTTCCTCCTTCAAAATTGGAGCATTTAATTTCTCTAAACTTTCATTATCTAATTTTGGAAAAATTATATTTTCACAGAATTCTCTTTTAATATCCTGATGTATCTCATCAGAGTTATAAAACTTTTGGAAAGCCTCGAGGAAAATTTGGCATAAGTCTTTAGTATTTGTCACCATTTTTACCTCTTTTTTAATAGCACCTATTGTATTTGATTTTTAAGTTGTCTTAATAATTCTTGCTGAGCAGCTCCCTGTTTTATTACCAAATTTCATAAATTTTGCTCTACTTTTTAAATCCTCTCTGTATACTTTTTGTATTAAAAATGCGTCTCTTTCCTGTTTTGAACTGATGTAATCTAGCCAATTAGCTTTAGAGGAATCCATTAAATATTTATTAAATTTATTGGACAGCTGGTTAGTAAGTTGTGACTCTCTCACATTAATCTTCTTTTTAAACTGAGTCATATAGCTTATAATATCTCCTCCTAATACAGCCTTTGCTGTCTCCCAGAGAATCTCTTTTCTCTCAGTATACTCTTTATTATTAATTAAAAAATCATTCCAGCTTTTCTTAAGCCAGTTTATAAATGATGAGTTATCTTTCATGTAATTGGGAAAAAAGAAGTTATTTCTTTTAATTTCAGTTAACATCCCTGTGGGATAAATACATTGATTCTAGATAAGGATAGGAACCTTTTAGACATACATTTATAGGCTTTCTCTTCAGGGTTTTGCTGTTGCCAAATATCTTGAAGTTTAAGTGTCTTTCCGAAAGATTTAAATACTTTTGCTTCTTTTTTGAGTCTATAATCATATTTTCTGCTATTGGGACTGTATCTATCTATAGGGAATATCGGAGTTAGATTAAAATCACTGGCTACTATTAAATTAGTGTCTATATATTCAATCAGTTTAGCTTGAAGATTATGCTAGAATTTTGTGATTAACTCGTTCGGGCCATATATATTATATAAGGTCATAGAGAAATTTTTAATTAGCAATTTCAGGATTATGAAGTGGGATTCTGGGTCCAGAACACAGTTTAGTACTTTATGTTCCAGCTTCTTATTAATAAATATGACTACTCTCTTTCTGCCTAAACAAGGCATAGCATATACCTCTCCCACCCAATTAGTTTTTAATTTAGCTATTTCAGTTTCTTTTAATCTTATCTCATGCAACAGTGCGATATCTGAATTTAGATTTGTGAGATTTTTAAGAATTGCTTTTCGTTTAATCGGTGAGGTAACACCAGCTACATTCTATGAGGTAATTGTTAGTGGTTTATTACTAGAGGTTATTTTATTAAGTTTTTAATAATCTCAAATGACCTGTGGAGAGGGGGGAAGAGAGCGAGAGGGGGTCCCAATGGAGGAAGAGAAGAGAGAGAGGGAAGGAGCAAAAAAAAACCCCACATTATACAACCTTTTATTTGCTTTATAATCACTTTCTTAATAAACAAAACTTGATCCTTAAAACTATAATAATACAAGCATTTTTCACATAAAGAAATAGAATTCCTCATAGGTAAAATTCTTCTTCTCTCACTTATACTCATCGAATTACAGACCATCAGGTAAACCAGGTTCTTAAGCAATACAGTTACTCTTAACATAAGGCTACTTTATCTTTAGCAGAATTAATCATTCTTAAACTTATCATAACAAATGATTTTTGCGTCCTGTAAATTATCAAAAGATTTAACACCTTCTTTGCATTCAATCTTTTAGTATAGCTGGATAAACTATATAAGCTTTTAGCCCATTCTGATTTACTTGATTACTTATCTGAGTCATGGCTTTCTTTTAGCTGTTTCTAGGGAAAAATCCTGAAGCAGCATTATTTTAAAACCATCTATTATCAGGGGGTCATTCAAATTTTTATCTTATTTTAAAATCTCTACCTTATCTTGATAATTTAATAGTTTTGCAATTAGTGGACGTGGGTAATGATTACTTATATATTTATCTTGAGTTCTTTGCATTCTGATACCAATTCTATGAGCCCTTTCCAGTATTATTTTTTTGTCTTCTACTGGCATTTGTAACTATTTTGGTAGCTCTTGGGATACTAATTTCTCAAGATCTTCATTTTTAACTTTTTCAGATATGCCTAGTATCCTAATATTGCTTTGTCTAGATCTATCTTCCAGGGAGTCTAGTCTGTCTTGTAATTTGGACACTTGTTGACTCAGTGAATTAATAACAGAATCCTTTGATGCTACCTGATCTTCGAGGTAGGAGATTCTATCTTCTGCCTCTGTTAATCTAGAATTATATTGTTTTAACTCATTAGCTAAATCAGATATATCTTTCCTTATTTTATCAAATAGTGGGAGAAATAGGTTGGACATCTGGCTTATCAGAGTTTGTGACTCTTGATTAGTGGCTATTGATTCTCCCACATCTACAGAGGAACTTTCAATAATATTTTTGTTTTTATTTCTTTCTCTATTTTTGGAAGCCATCATTGGAGATTTATCTTTCAAATTATGTACATATTTCTCCATGTGCGGGGAAAACAAAAAAGTGTGTGAGGTGTGTAAAAAAAGAAAAAAAACACACACCAGGTAAGGGAAATCTTGTGATACAGTGTGAGTGTTTACACAACAAATGTGTTGGGAGAGAGCTATTGAGTTAACGACTAGAAGCTTCTCAAAATACTGTTAGATCTAAAAAAAATATGTTAGTGTAACGTGTTATAATAAGACTCTTGTGAAGTCTGTGAGGAGGCGCACACCAATCTCCTAAAATAGCTCCTATCTATTTAAGAATATTTGTAACTAATTCCAGGAGCACTATTTAACATTTACGCCATACCAGGAATTAATATAACCTTTGTATTTAAGTTAGAGAGAAAAGAAATATGAAGATCTTATAGCTAAACTTATCTTTTACATTCGTAGCTAAGTTACTACAAGCAAATTCAGTGCTCATTAAATTATGTCCTAAATTCAGGACTTAAATTTCCTTAACTAAAACCATTATATTTTTTACAGACATTAGCAAAAAAAAAAAAAGTTTGTTTATAGTGTTCTTCTTTACCGCTTCTTTTAAGAAGGATATAACCCTTTAAATAATACAATTACTTTTCTACAAGCGTAAGAGATAAATACATAGAATTCTTTGTTGTTTAACAAAGCAGTTGTTACTGATGAACAGGGATAGGCAAGGTGTCCGTACACGGACACTGATGTCCGTGACTAGCCCTTGCAGTGTCCGCCACAACCTTAGTATATCTTTTCTTTCTGATTAAATAATAGGAATAAAAAAATTATGTAGTGTGAATAAAGTTAGTGGCTTGTCAAGAGACTGCTAGCAATATTGGGTGATAAGTTATAGAAAAAATAAAGCCTGAGTGAAATACTGGATGTGTATCTGCATCTGTATAATAACACCCAGCTCTATACAAAGACACAGTAGTGACACTGGCACATGCGTATAGCCAGACAAGGGCTGATTATAGGGTCAGTGGTATCTGCATTAGTATAATAACACCCAGCGCTATATAATGACACAGTAGTGACACTGGCACATGCATATAGCCAGACAAAGGGCTGGTTATAGGGTCAGTGGTATCTGCATTAGTATAATAACACCCAGCGCTATATAATGACACAGTAGTGACACTGGCACATGGGTATAGCCAGAGGATTGCTGGTTATAGGATCAGTGGTATCTGCATCAGTATAATATCACCCAGCACTATACAAAGACACAGTAGTGACACTGGCTCATGGGTATAGCCAGAGGAGGGCTGGTTATAGGGTCAGTGGTATCTGCATTAGTATAATAACACCCAGCACTATACAAAGACACAGTAGTGACACTGGCACATGGGTATAGCCAGAGGAGGGCTGGTTATAGGATCAGTGGTATCTGCATCAGTATAATATCACCCAGCACTATACAAAGACACAGTAGTGACACTGGCACATGGGTATAGCCAGAGGAGGGCTGGTTATAGGATCAGTGGTATCTGCATCAGTATAATAACACTCAGCACTATATAATGACACAATAGTGACACTGGCTCATGGGTATAGCCAGAGGAGGGCTGGTTATAGGATCAGTGGTATCTAATCTGTATAATAACACCAAACACTATACAAAGACACAGTAGTTACACTGGCTCATGGGTATAGCCAGAGGAGGTCTGGTTATAGGATCAGTGGTATCTGCATCAGTATAATAACACCAAACACTGTACAAAGACACAGTAGTGACACTGGCACATGGGTATAGCCAGAGGAGGTCTGGTTATAGGATCAGTGGTATCTGCATCAGTATAATAACACCCAGCACTATATAATGACACAGTAGTGACACTGGCTCATGGGTATAGCCAGAAGAGGGCTGGTTATAGGATCAGTAATATCTGCATCAGTGTAATAACACCAAGCACTATATAATGACACAGTAGTGACACTGGCTCATGGGTATAGCCAGAGGAGGGCTGGTTATAGGATCAGTGGTATCTGCATCAGTGTAATAACACCAAGCACTATATAATGACACAGTAGTGACACTGGCTCATGGGTATAGCCAGAGGAGGGCTGGTTATAGGATCAGTGGTATCTGCATCAGTGTAATAACACCCAGCACTATACAAAGACACAATAGTGACACTGGCACATGGGTATAGCCAGAGGAGGGCTGGTTATAGGATCAGTGGTATCTGCATCAGTATAACACCACCAAGCACTATATAATGACACAGTAGTGACACTGGCACATGGGTATAGCCAGAGGAGGGCTGGTTATAGGATCAGTGGTATCTGCATCAGTATAATAACACCAAGCACTATATAATGACACAGTAGTGACACTGGCACATGGGTATAGCCAGAGGAGGGGTGGTTATAGGATCAGTGGTATCTGCATCAGTATAATAACACCCAGCACTATATAATGACACAGTAGTGACACTGGCACATGGATATAGCCAGAGGAGGGCTGGTGATAGGATCAGTGGTATCTGCATCAGTATAATAACACCCAGCACTATATAATGACACAGTAGTGACACTGGCACATGGATATAGCCAGAGGAGGGCTGGTGATAGGATCAGTGGTATCTGCATCAGTATAATAACACACAGCACTATGTAATGACACAGTAGTGACACTGGCACATGGGTATAGCCAGAGGAGGGCTGGTTATAGGATCAGTGGTATCTGCATCAGTATAACACCACCAAGCACTATAAAATAATGTTTTTAATTTCAAATGTACCTTGGTGTCCTTCACTATGGTCTGTACTTTGGAAAATGTCCGCCACAGGCTTGGTCTGTGCCTATCCCTGATGATGAATACTGTAGAAATCGCTTTTCTTTTTTTTTTCTTTTTTTAAGGGGTGTAATCACTCTCAAACCGAGAACCCAATACTTCTGTATAGTCTTAAGTGATATGTATCTTGCTTGCTTTGCAGGTGCCTTCACTGGGCTGTGCTATAGGTAATTCCACCTCTAAATAACATAAAAGTCAAATAATGCAGAGCACCCCAGGCTTACAGACCATGCAACAAAAAAGAGGGAGTTTTGTAGACAGGTTAGTTCTTTTTGCCTCAAGACTACAGTCACACTGGAATATGTATAGGCATCTTCACTGGGAGATATGGCAATTTATTTTCACCACTCTTAGTGCACAATCAGTAGTCAGCTATAGGCCCCAGACAAGTCATCCATATACCAAACAGTCCCTTTAAACTTTTTCCAGTTGTCCCCCAGACATATGTTAACTTCCAATTTATTGCAATCTTCAGCGTGTAGAATATTTTCACTGGGGGGAGGTGCAGATATCTTTCCTTATAGAGACATAGCTACTCTTGGATAGGATAGCTCCCAATATTTCTGTATGGCCCCTTAGATAATAAGAAAAAAGGACTTGACTGATTTGCATGCGCCTTCACTGGGCTATGTTATTGATAGTTTCACCTTCATACAGTAAGATAGTCAAATACTGCAAAACACCCCAGGCTTATAGACCATGCAAAAATGAAGGACAATAAGAAGACTTATAAGCAGCTTGGCACTTGTGCATACAATTTTATAGCTATGTAAACAGACAATTTACTTCCTTTCAGAATCTTGCAATATGTATAGGCATCTTCACTAGTAGTTTATTTCCGCCCCTCATGGCACATGGTTAGTTACAAACTTTTTTACCCCAGACTAATCAGCCATATACACTTAAAGCATCTTTCTTTTTTTTTTGCACAGTGCCTCTATTTTTCCCAACAAAACAGCACCACAGCCACTTATCTTTTCCTTTATGCTGCATCTTTGGGTCCCTCCTGGCAGCCTCTAGTTGAAATCTTGTCCTGATGCATCATCTGTATATTTGTAAAACATCTGTGCCCTCGCTGCTGGGCAAAAAAATGCTGTTGAGGACTTCTGGGGAGAAACAAATTATTCTCACATAGATAGCTCAGCTCCCAGTGCCTCTGTCACCTTCTCTTCACAATCAAATCGCACCCTCCGCTGATAAATCAGCTTAGCTGTTCCACGGTGCACGGAGTAAAGAAAATGGGATTCTGAACATCCCGGCTCTCTCAGAGCCTAGGGCCTGTAGATGCGGCTATGGGCTATGGCTGTCCGAACACTCAGATACGCGCCTTCTTTCCTGGAATAAGAGGGGGCAGCACATTTTGTGGGGTGATACTATAGTATGATGAATTTCCACTCCTATGCTTTTCCAATGTCATAATTGTTACAAATCAATGATCTCTGGTTATCTACTGGGGGGTGCACAGTGACCACGAAATAAGAGAGATGAGGTTAAATTGTTCTGGGTGAGGGTTTGATGGAAGCAGCATGAAAACTAAATAAGCTACAGACATGCTTTTAATATTACAGGAATAATAATTTACCTATCAAATGAATTATATATATTAATATAAGAAGAAGCTGGGTTGTGTCTAATCGTCCTTCTAACATAGCACTTTGTTGTATCTAATACATGTTTTAAATTACATTTAACAATACAAGTTTTTTATTCTTCTAATGTCTACAGCTGCTATAGAATAATACTTCATTGTAGGTGATAATGCTCATTAGGGATAAAAATGGATTCTCCAGCTGCATCCACTGTGAGTGTCTTTGCAACGACTGAATGAAACATCTAAAGCAGTCATTTCTGCACAATATTTCACATAGGAAATGAACAATTAGATGAACCACCTATTGAGATTCGGTGTATTGTACTACAAATGAGCATGCTGGATCTATTTTTCCATACTGGAGAATAGCAATAGTTTTTAACAGAGTGCATTTTTTTTTTTTTTTTTCTGAACCAGGTCATATCTGATAGAGGATGTTTTTGAAGTGAGCACCCTTTAGAAAGCTGTAGTTTGTCCTCTTGTTATCAAACTTAATAAGATTACAAAAGAATGGTTGGCATTAAAGTGCTGTAATTTTTCTGGAAAAAAAAAAAAAGAAATTAAAGGATTTTTTATTTTGAAATTACTATTATGAATTTATAGCCTTTATTTGTAACAATGCTATAGATAGTAATTCCTTCCCAGACAAACTGTAAACCTCAAAAAATGCTTTTTATTATTTAGAAGTCTAAATGTTATTTACAATGAAGTAGTAGGTAATGTGCTAAGAACTCTAGGAATAGATAAAATGTCAGGCTGAAAGCAATACATACATGAAAAGACCAGAGCAATCCTGCAATTGTATACAATATCTACTGGCAGCCAGGCTTATTTCAAGAAAAAATGGCATTTAATAAATTATATGGCACTAGTTTAATTTTTTTTTTTTTTATTACATTTCAAATTGCTCACTTTTAGATAAAACAAAGAAAAAATATGTCAATTTAAGCCCTAAAGGAGACTGACATCTTGTCCCTGACTTAGAACATATACTTTTGATGATTTTAGAGCTCCTCCTATTTTTATGCTTGGTCCTACATAATGTCATCCCTAAATCTCCCCTAACACCGGACACAAAGAATTTCTGTATTTTGTAAATAATAATTGAGCTGTATTCTTTGTAGTTCTGCCAGTTTTTCATAAATGCATTAAATTTGTCAATTTACATTTTCATTGGTTAATAGGACAGTCAAGTCCAAAAAAAACTTTCATGATTTAAATAGGGAATGTAATTTTAAACTTTTCAATTTACTTTTATCACTAATTTTGCTTTGTCCTCTTGGTATTCTTAGTTGAAAGCTAATTCTAGGAGGTTCATATGCTAATTTCTTAGACCTTTGAAGACTGCCTCTAATCGGAATGCATTTTGACTACTAGAGGGCATCAGTTCATGTGTTTCATATAGATAACATTGAGCGCATGCACGTGAAGTTACCCTGGAGTGAGCACTGATTGGCTAAATTGCAAGTCTGTCAAAATAACTAAAATAAGGGGGCAGTTTGCAGAGGCATAGATACAAGGCAATCACAGAGGTAAAAAGTTTATTTCTATAACAGTGTTGGTTATGCAAAACTGGGGAATGGTAATAAAGGGATTATCTTTCTTTTTAAACAACAACAATTTTGGTGTTGACTGTCCCTTTAAGAACTGCACACCACAACCATCTAAGTCTAAAACTACCAGACATACATGCAGACTGACATACATTTAGGTAAGCCAGGTGGCTGCTTTTCTACATTTCCAGAGAACACCTTATGAACAAACAAGTCACCACCAGATAGAGTATGCTTAAATACCTCAGTTCACTAACCCTATTGTAAATATTTGTTGGCACAAAGTTCATATTACTTCTTCAGGGCAGCAAAATTTACCAACAATCACAGAGTTGTTGCAAGTTTCCTTGTCAAGCTTTGTCCCTCCTGCCATGTACAAATGCCTGGAATTATGCAAAATTGCCAAATCAGTTGATGGGACTATTCTTCAATCTATGATTAGATAATGATTGCTGATTCACCTGTTGTGGGTAAGGAACCTTAAGCCTGGGACATTTGTTAGACTTTCCTAAACATGTGGGGCTCCATATATTGAGCAGCGAATGCTGCTTCGGAGCCCCATCGTTTCAGGTCCACCGGAAACAGAAGTTAAAAAGCAGCGGTCATAGCAGCCGAGCGAGGTGGCTGCACAGAACTAGAGCTCCTACATTAAAATCTTTCAATTTGGTGTTTAAGTTGAAAATCCTTTATTTCCTATTTAGTTTTTTATTTTTATTATTACTCCACTTCACTCTAATATGTCATCCTACCCTCATATCCAGCTTTGGGACTTATTTGGAGGTGATTGAAGCCCGGATCGTGCCGGCCGGTTGGCCCCACAGTTGAGAGCGGCTATCTATTATTACATTAAAGGGACATTAGTGCCGGAACGATTTCCCTAGGCTAATCGGGTGAGATTTCTGCCCTGGAGACACAAGGAAACAGCCTGTCTCTCTTGCTGCCTCGGTCCGTTCACCCACATACACAGGATGGGAAAGCCCGCGAAAAGCAGCCATCTTAGGAGAGACTGACCGGGAGTGAATGGGAGAGTCAACAAGCCACACAACCAACGTCTGCGACACGGACCACCTCTTTTGTGCCCAGTCCCCACTGCAGGACGCTAGTTCAAGGAGTAAACACCACAGAGTACCCTCAGCCTGTTAGATACAGAGCTGCAACGCAGTCGCCCTGGCTGAGAGCAGCTGTTGAATAACAGAGTCTGAGGTTCCCGCACTGACTGCTGAAAACGCCTGTGAGTAGTATTTGCCTATTACTCGCTACATGCACTCTCCTCTCACAGGGTCCCAGGGTTCATACCCGCTCCTAACTCAGACGGCTACAGCAGCCCATACTCAAAAGTTTAACACTCCTACAATTCACCTAGCTGCACACAGGGTCAGTCAGTTTTGATATCCTGGAGCATTGGCCCTATTACAGCCTACTCCGCTGTATAACTCTCACATCTGGGTCACACCAGGTATCTATGTAACCAGCTCAGTATCAACCCTAACTCTGAGCTCTATCAGAGGCTTTTAACAGCAGCCTGTACTGTGTTTCTCAACTAGGACCCAGCTAATGCCCTTTTTACAGTGAATCCCATTGTATCTTGATGACTGGCCTTATTGTCCCAGCTCCTGTTTAATTTGATACAAGAAGCTGCTCCCTCCACATATACCTACCAGGTATTTGGGGAATTTCAATATACTGAGAGACCCAGCACTATTCATATAATGGACAACTACTTTCAGTGACCTCAGTTAGTCTCCTCCTCCCTTTCCAGCAGGCCATTAGTACCTGTGGGTCATACCCCACTCCCCTTTTCCGACTTCGCCAACAGGAGGCACACCCTCAGGAAGAAAAAGTCGAAGCATCAGGGACAGCCTAAAAGAACTTTAAATGATCATTTCCACAGCAAGATAACCTCAGATGTTGAGGGATCCGAGGATGATTCCAGAGATGAAGCTGCAACATATAATCCTCCTCCTAAATCCCGCAATCCCTTAAAAGAAGGTCAAGGCATCCCGCAATCTGCTGTGCTAGACTCCATCAAAGCCCTCTCAGAGAAGATGGACACCCACTACTCGTCTATCAGACAAGATCTAAAAAATTCTGTGAGTGAACTCAGAAGAGACATTGCCTCCTTGGGCGAGCGCACGGAAACTCTTGAACGAAAACACGAGGACCTGAGCATAGACCACACGAATATTCTTTCCTATTCTCAGAATTTAGCCGAACAGATCTCGGACTTAGAAACTAAATTAGCGGATATGGAGGATAGATTGCGCAGAAACAATCTGCGGATCAGAGGCATTCCGGAGGACATTAGCGTAACAGACTTGCCCAAGTATCTCTCTGGTCTGTTTGGGGAGCTGCTTGGACCCATTACAGATCAAGAATCCATCATGGACAGTGTTCATAGAGCACTACGTCCAAGGAATACTTCCTCTGACATACCAAGAGATGTTTTCTTCAGGCTGCATTACTTTACCTTTAAAGAGAAGGTCCTTAGAGCCTCGTTCCTGAATAAAAACCTCAAAGCACCATACGATTCAATCCAAATTTTCCCAGACTTGTCTCCACATACGCTTGCAAAGAGACGGACATTTCAACAGTTCACGCAGAATCTGCGTCGCCTTAACCTCAAATACAGGTGGGGCTTCCCCGTCAAGATCTTCTTTCGTCATGAAGACCGCACCTATGTAATTTCCTCTCCAGACCAGGGGATGAAGATCTTGCAATCGCTGGGACTAACTAAGGCTGCTGACTGCAACCCCAAATCTTCTGGTCAAGGAAGTAACCTCAACTCCTCAGCACCAGATTGGCAACCCTCCTCCAGGAGCTCCTCATCACAGACCAAGAGAAAAGATTCATCTGATCCTAAGAACCCTCCTTAAATAGCTGGAAGGATCTTTAGCTCTAGGGTGTAGTAACTTACCTAAAATTACTAACTGAGCACATGTACGGGTACCTATTTTACCCCCATTACTTGATTTTCCTCAATATACACAGTCTTGGTCCCTATGATGAGCAGAGGCACTAAACTCTCACTCATAGACTTCCTTTTGAGCTTACACACGGGTACTTTCTTACTCATGTCATAATGACAGCTCAAATATACTATACTCAGTAGACCTCTGGGTCTACCCAAGACTTCACATACCTAACTGTTGATTTATGGTTTTGTATATTTGACTGCCTGTTGTTTTCTTTAACTAATGTTGCACTTCTGTTCATTAGAATGTTACAGTTTGACACCTCGTATCCCCCTCCTACCTGTCCTCCCTCCTGTTGATGCTCCTTTTGTTCTCATAGCCTCTCTCTTGCACATACACTTTACCGTCTTTTATCTGAGGGCCTCCCCCCCTCCTATTTCTCTACTCTGCTACCTAACTACACACAACTCTATTATAGTTCACATATTACTAAGATCTTTACCAGATACCATTTAATTTTTATAGCTGCCACTTTGCATCTATACTCCTACTCTCTCTTCTTATTTCTCTACAGCCATACAAGGTAAATAGAGTCCTTACTACTAAGCACTGTGAACTAGTTGGCAGATCTAATTAAATACAACATATTCCATTCCCCTACAATATATATCTTAGGATGGGCCATTCAGAGTGAGACATAACATTTAGTTAGTGATTGGGATAGGGTAGCTAAGTTTTTCTGTTTACTATGCCATGTACATCAGATCCACCTTAGTTACAGGGTTGCTATTACACATTTGTTTTTGGATTGAATATGTGTTGTCCTTACTGTACTTCATGAGCCCTCAATTTACTTTTATTTAAGCTAGGTTTTCCCTTTTTCATACCATGGAATTTTACATTATTATATATGTATGTATTAAATATTTTCAACATCTATAGTCAACTTCTCCGTTTTACCTCTATAGGGCCTAATTTTTATACTAAATCCTCCCTTTGGTCTACCAGATCCTCCAGCTACTATGATTTAGGCCATACTTTAAACATGGTCTGGCAAATATATAAGTGTGGCTGATATTGGTACAAAGGACTGTTATTTTGAACATTTTAATCTCTTTTGTGGCATCACACAGTCCCTTACCTCTAGAGTCCCTGCATTTGAGTACACATTAGCGAAATATTACAAAATTCAGTTAATCCTATGTTTTGGAACATTCTAATATTCAGATGAATTAAAGAGTTAAGCCACACACATTACCACCTTGGAAAGACTCTTCGTTGTCAGAGCTGTGAATTTATTCGCCAGATCCTTATTACATATTGCAGCTAATGACCCTATAGTTGTATCTCTAAAAAGACTTCAGCCCAATATTAATTGTTGCCCAATAGTATTCTGGCCATAGTTTCTTCTTAACATTATATATTTTTCCAAGTCTTACTCTCTACAGGTAGGAGTAGGCAACTTTAGGTTCTACTTTAGTTTTTAGATATTTTATAATTATAAGGAATACGCATGGCTATCTCACTTGGCAATATTCTCCCTAATGCTGGTTTGCAGGGATGTATAATTCCTACATTTAGCTATCCATTTAGCTCACGTTGATAACATTAGTTATACTGGGACGGAGTTGGCTATCTGCATATACATACTTATTTTTTTACTTATTATGCCCATTTACTTATTATGCCCATAGCAGTCCAGGTTCTAGTTTCATGTCCCAATCTGCTATGATTACTGGAGATGCAAATTTGTTAGCAAGTTACGTAGTAAATGTTTTTTATAATATATTATCTTTTCACTAATGGATGTATGTGTCTTCAGCCTGTTATTTTTGCCATACGGGAGAGCCTATATGTTCTAATGTAAAATTACTCACTGCTTGCATGTTACATTATGAATGGCTGTTGTTATTTATGCCTCTCCCCTTATATACATCACTGATTCCTTTTTCAATTATCTCGGCTATTCGCCCGTTCTAGCATTGATAGCTCCGCCCTCCCCCCCATTACCTTTTATTATAGAGCGGCTCTTTGCCCGCTGACTATTTCCCCCCCCCCCTTTTTTATATATAGGCATCATGAGGCCCAAGAGAGGTCTCTATAGAGACTACCACATACGCTTTGTTCCCATGATTATTTGACCCACACGTGGTCAGCTCAGTAGTCTTTCTAATAAGTTATTATTATTATAAAAACAGAATTTATGCTTACCTGATAAATTACTTTCTCCAACGGTGTGTCCGGTCCACGGCGTCATCCATAACTTGTGGGAATATTCTCTTCCCCAACAGGAAATGGCAAAGAGCACAGCAAAAGCTGTCCATATAGTCCGTCCTAGGCTCCGCCCACCCCAGTCATTCGACCGACGGACAGGAGAAAAACAGGAGAAACCATAGGGTGCCGTGGTGACTGTAGTTAAAGAAAGAAATTCATCAAACCTGATTAAAAAACCAGGGCAGGCCGTGGACCGGACACACCGTTGGAGAAAGTAATTTATCAGGTAAGCATAAATTCTGTTTTCTCCAACATTGGTGTGTCCTGTCCACGGCGTCATCCATAACTTGTGGGAACCAATACGAAAGCTTTAGGACACGGATGAAGGGAGGGAGCCAATCAGGTTACCTAAACGGAAGGCATCACAGCTTGCAAAACCTTTCTCCCAAAAATAGCCTCCGAAGAAGCAAAAGTATCAAATTTGTAGAATTTGGCAAAAGTGTGCAGGGAAGACCAAGTCGCTGCCTTACATATCTGATCAACAGAAGCCTCGTTCTTGAAGGCCCATGTGGAAGCCACAGCCCTAGTAGAGTGTGCTGTGATGCGTTCGGGAGGCTGCCGTCCGGCAGTCTCAT
The DNA here is from genome assembly GCF_027579735.1 of Bombina bombina. NCBI lineage: Eukaryota > Metazoa > Chordata > Amphibia > Anura > Bombinatoridae > Bombina > Bombina bombina. The sequence goes on from NC_069502.1 coordinate 563,682,778, forward strand.
AAGCCAATCGGATGATGCTTTTCAGCCAAAAGGAAAGAGAGGTAGCAGTAGCTTTTTGACCTCTCCTCTTGCCAGAATAAACGACAAACAGAGAAGACGTTTGTCTGAAGTCCTTTGTTGCTTCTAAATAGAACTTTAAAGCACGAACTACATCTAAATTGTGTAACAAACGTTCCTTCTTTGAAACTGGATTCGGACACAAAGAAGGCACAACTATTTCCTGGTTAATATTCTTGTTGGAAACAACCTTTGGAAGGAAACCAGGTTTAGTATGCAAAACAACCTTATCTGAATGGAACACCAGATAGGGCGGATTACACTGCAGAGCAGATAACTCAGAAACTCTTCTAGCAGAAGAAATAGCAACCAAAAACAGAACTTTCCAAGATAACATCTTGATAGCTATGGAATGTAGAGGTTCAAACGGAACCCCTTGAAGAACTGAAAGAACTAAATTCAGACTCCAGGGAGGAGTCAAAGGTCTGTAAACAGGCTTGATCCTGACCAAAGCCTGAACAAAAGCTTGAACATCTGGCACAGCTGCCAGTCGTTTCTGTAACAAGACAGATAAAGCAGAAATCTGTCCCTTTAGAGAACTCGCTTATAATCCCTTATCCAAACCTTCTTGAAGAAAAGAAAGGATCATAGGAACTTTGATCTTACTCCATGAGAATCCCTTGGATTCACACCAACAGATATATCTTTTCCATATTTTATGGTAAATTTTTCTAGTTACAGGTTTTCTGGCTTGTACCTATCACAGAATCCGAAAACCCACGCTTAGATAAAATCAAGCGTTCAATTTCCAAGCCGTCAGCTGGAGGGAGACTAGATTTGGATGTTCGAATGGACCCTGTACTAGAAGATCCTGTCTCAAAGGTAGCTTCCATGGTGGAGCCGATGACATATTCACCAGGTCTGCATACCAAGTCCTGTGTGGCCACGCAGGAGCTATCAAGATCACAGAGGCCCTCTCCTGTTTTATCCTGGCTACCAGCCTGGGAATGAGAGGAAACGGTGGAAACACATAAGCTAGGTTGAAGGCCCAAGGCGCTACTAATGCATCCACTAGAGTCGCCTTGGGATCCCTGGATCTGGACCCGTAGCAAGGAACCTTGAAGTTCTGACGAGACGCCATCAGATCCATGTCTGGAATGCCCCATAATTGAGTCAACTGGGCAAATATCTCCGGGTGGAGTTCCCACTCCCCCGGATGGAATGTCTGACGACTCAGATAATCCGCCTCCCAGTTTTCCACTCCCGGGATGTGGATCGCAGATAGGTGGCAGGAGTGATCCTCCGCCCATTTTATGATTTTGGTCACTTCTCTCATCGCCAGGGAACTCCTTGTTCCCCCCTGATGGTTGATGTAAGCAACAGTCGTCATGTTGTCTGATTGGAATCTTATGAATCTGGCCTTTGCTAGTTGAGGCCAAGCGCTGAGAGTATTGACTATCGTTCTCAGTTCCAGAATGTTTATCGGGAGAAGAGACTCTTCCCGAGACCATAGACCCTGAGCTTTCAGGGAGTCCCAGACCGCGCCCCAGCCCACTAGACTGGCGTCGGTCGTGACGATGACCCACTCTGGTCTGCGGAAGCTCATTCCCTGGGACAGGTGATCCTGGGTTAGCCACCAATGGAGTGAGTCTCTGGTCTTCTGATCTACTTGAATCACTGGAGACAAGTCTGTATAGTCCCCATTCCACTGTTTCAGCATGCACAGTTGTAATGGTCTTAGATGAATTCGCGCAAAAGGAACTATGTCCATTGCTGCAACCATCAACCCTACTACTTCCATGCACTGAGCTATGGAAGGTCGTGGAACAAAGTGAAGAACTTGACAAGCGTTTAGAAGTTTTGACTTTCTGACATCTGTCAGGAAAATCTTCATTTCTAAAGAATCTATTATTGTCCCCAAGAAAGGAACTCTTGTCGACGGAGACAGGGAACTCTTTTCTATGTTCACCTTCCACCCGTGAGATCTGAGAAAGGCCAGAACGATGTCTGTGTGAGCCTTTGCCTTTGAAAGAGACGACGCTTGTATCAGAATGTCGTCCAAGTAAGGTGCCACTGCAATGCCCCTTGGTCTTAGAACCGCTAGAAGGGACCCGAGTATCTTTGTGAAAATCCTTGGAGCAGTTGCTAGCCCGAATGGGAGAGCCACAAACTGGTAATGTTTGTCCAGAAAGGCGAACCTTAGGAACTGATGATGATCTTTGTGGATAGGAATATGTAGATATACATCCTTTAGATCCACGGTAGTCATAAATTGACCCTCCTGGATTGAAGGTAAAATCTTTCGAATAGCTTCCATTTTGAACGATGGCACTCTGAGAAATTTGTTTAGAATCTTTAAATCCAGAATTGGTCTGAAAGTTCCCTCTTTTTTGGGAACTACAAACAGATTTGAGTAAAACCCCATTCCTTGTTCCACAGTTGGAACTGGGTGTATCACTCCCATTTTTAACAGGCCTTCTACACAATGTAAGAATGCCTGTCTCTTTATTTGGTTTGAAGATAAGTGAGACATGTGGAACCTTCCCCTTGGGGGTAGTTCCTTGAATTCCAGAAGATAACCCTGAGAAACTATTTCTAGTGCCCAGGGATCCTGAACATCTCTTGCCCAAGCCTGAGCAAAGAGAGAGAGTCTGCCCCTACTAGATCCGGTCCCGGATCGGGGGCTACTCCTTCATGCTGTTTTGGTAGCAGCAGCAGGCTTCTTGGCCTGCTTACCCTTGTTCCAGCCTTGCATCGGTTTCCAAGCTGGTTTGGTTTGCGAAGCATTACCCTCTTGTCTAGAGGCTGCAGAGTTGGAGGCCGGTCCGTAACTGAAATTTCGAAAGGAACGAAAATTAGACTTATTCTTGGCCTTGAAAGGCCTATCTTGTGGGAGGGCATGGCCCTTACCCCCAGTGATGTCTGAGATAATCTCTTTCAATTCTGGCCCAAAAAGGGTTTTACCCTTGAAAGGGATATTAAGCAACTTTGTCTTGGAAGATACATCCGCTGACCAAGACTTTAGCCAGAGCGCTCTGCGCGCCACAATTGCAAACCCTGAATTTTTCGCCGCTAATCTAGCTAACTGCAAAGCGGCATGTAAAATAAAGGAATTAGCTAACTTAAGTGCGTGAATTCTGTCCATAACCTCCTCATACGGAGTCTCTCTACTGAGCGACTTTTCTAGTCGAACCAGAACCCCGCTGCTGGTGTGACAGGAATAATGCACGAAATAGGTTGCAGGAGGTAACCTTGCTGTACAAAAATCTTTTTAAGCAAACCCTCCAATTTTTTATCCATAGGATCTTTGAAAGCACAATTATCCTCGATAGGAATAGTAGTGCGCTTAGCTAGTGTAGAAACTGCCCCCTCGACCTTAGGGACTGTCTGCCATAAGTCCTTTCTGGGGTCGACCATAGGAAATAATTTCTTAAATATAGGAGGGGGGACAAAAGGTATGCCGGGCTTCTCCCACTCCTTATTCACTATGTCCGCCACCCGCTTGGGTATAGGAAAAGCGTTGGGGTGCACCGGAACCTCTAGGAACTTGTCCATCTTGCACAATTTTTCTGGAATGACCAGGTTGTCACAATCATCCAGAGTAGATAGCACCTCCTTAAGCAGTGCGCGGAGATGCTCTAATTTAAATTTAAATGTCACAACATCAGGTTCTGCCTGTTGAAAAATTCTCCCTGAATCAGAAATTTCCCCATCTGACAAAACCTCCCTCATGGCCACTTCAGATTGGTGTGAGGGTATGACAGAGCAATTATCATCAGCGCCCTCCTGCTCTACAGTGTTTAAAACAGAGCAATCGCGCTTTCTCTGAAATGCAGGCATTTTGGATAAAATATTTGCTATGGAGTTATCCATTACTGCCGTCAATTGTTGCATAGTAACAAGCAATGGCGCGCTAGAAGTACTAGGGGTCTCCTGCGTGGGCAAAACTGGTGTAGACACAGAAGGAGATGATGTAGAACTATGTCTACTCCCTTCATCTGATGAATCATCTCGGGCAACTTTACTATCTGTGGCAGTACTGTCCTTACTTTGTTTGGACGCTATGGCACAATTATCACACAATTTTGAAGGGGGAGACACATTGGCTTCCATACATACAGAACATAGTTTATCTGAAGGCACAGACATGTTAAACAGGCTTAAACTTGTCAATAAAATACAAAAACCGTTTTAAAACAAAACCGTTACTGTCTCTTTAAATTTTAAACAGGGCACACTTTTTTACTGAATATGTGAAAAACTATGAAGGAATTGTTCAATTTTAACCAAATTTTCACCACAGTGTCTAAAAGCATTCAAAGCATTGCACCCCAAATTTCAGACCTTTAACCCTTAAAATGACAAAACCGGAGCCGTTTACAGTTTTAACCCCTCTACAGTCCCAGCTACAGCCTTTGCTGCGACTTTACCAAACCCAGAGGGGTATACGATACCAAATGAAGCCTTCTAGGAACCTTTTCAACCACTTCCAGACCCACACACATGCAGCTGCATGTCCTGCTCTCAAAAGTAACTGCGCAATAATGGCGCGAAAATGAGGCTCTGCCTACAACATAGAAGGCCCTTCCTGACTGGAAAGGTGTCTAAACCAGTGCCTGACGTAAAAAAACGTTCCCCAAAGTTATAAAGTGTGAATTTCAACTTCAAGCTGTATAAAATGCCCAAATAAAGCAATCGATCTAGCCCATAAAAGTGTCTACCAGTTTTATAGCCCATATTAAGCCCTTTATTCTGTTTGAGACTAAGAAAATGGCTTACCGGTCCCCATGATGGGGAAAATGACAGCCTTCCAGCATTACTCAGTCTTGTTAGAAATATGGCTAGTCATACCTTAAGTAGAAAAGTCTGCCAACTGTTTCCCCCAACTGAAGTTATCTCATCTCAACAGTCCTATGTGGAAACAGCAAACGATTTTAGTTACTGCTGCTAAAATCATATTCCTCTCACAAACAGAACTCCATCTTTTTCTGTTTCAGAGTAAATAGTACATACCAGCACTATTTTAAAATAACAAACTCTTGATAGAATAAAAACTACAACTAAACACCACATACTCTTCACCATCTCCGTGGAGATGCTGCTTGTTCAGCGGCAAAGAGAATGACTGGGGTGGGCGGAGCCTAGGAGGGACTATATGGACAGCTTTTGCTGTGCTCTTTGCCATTTCCTGTTGGGGAAGAAAATATTCCCACAAGTTATGGATGACGCCGTGGACCGGACACACCAATGTTGGAGAAATGGAGGATTCAGAAGCTCATGTCACTCATTTTTTTTTATTCTTTATTCACTTATTTCCATATAATTTGTTCATGTATTACATCTGTTTTCGTTTCTAAAAATGTAACACTTGTGACCATTATCATATGTTATACGGTTTGAAAATCCTCAATAAAAAAAAAAAAAAAAGCAGCGGTCATAGACCACTGCTCCTGTGGCAGACTGATTGACGGCTCCTGCAAATGACCGATTGGCTGCCAGTGAGCAGGGGGCGGCATTACACAAGCATTTTACAGAGATGCTCGTGCAATGTTAAATGACAACAGCGTACACACGGTCAAGCGGACATGATTCGCTACAGCGATTTGTTTCTACATAGTCACAAAGCCCCTTTAGAGTTTCAACTCTTAGTGTATAAGATTTAAAGTATAAAAATATATTGAAGATGATCATCTCTACATCATCAGAAGCTGCTCTAAACAGTGTTGTGGGTGATGTGGCCTGCATACCAAACTCCTATCCGATCATGCCCAAGGTTATCTGCAGTTTAATGAAAACATTATTTTGGCCTCTCCTTACTGCTCCTCCAAAATTAGAATATGTGTTATCTGCACAACTTTCCTACTAGACTCTTTTCTGTTAGGCAGTCATTCAAATAATCACTCAAAATAACAGAAGTTTTACTAGGCAACAATTCTAATTCTTATATTTCAACCCACTCTTTTAAAGCATGATGTACAAACACTTTCAAAAGTACATTGCTATGCATACAGCCCAAAATAGATGAGAACCTGGCAGAGATAATTCGCAACCTAACTGATTTAAGCTGCACCTTCTATTAGTCTTTCTGATGGTCCCAGAACACAAAGAGTCAGCTGCTACCAACCTCTTTGATGCTTAAAAGTTTGCCCTTGAGGTAAACTGTAACAACACTTTCATTTCTACATTTCAAAAGGCCCGCAGCAACAAAAGAAAGATCCAACGAAAAATGCTAATACTCACTTCCATTTATGTTTCAAAGAGACCCGCAAGATCTCTGAAGGTTCATGAAGAACTATTAGAAGCAAACCAGATACAGCATCTGTCCAGCTTAGAGAAACTACACAGATATAAATTGGGTCTATGTTTATACTACACTCAACCAGGTCATTTAACCTTGAATATGTCCTGTACAAATTTATGTGTTCATGGAGTCCAGTAAAGTATATACTCCACAAGAAACGTATTTGATTGTGCCCATCAAACTCTCATGGTCCTTAATAAGATCACAAAAAAGAACAAATACTTGTTGCCCCTCAACTCTAAACTTTATGATCAACTACAAGTTTAGCACTAGTTCATAAAACTCAGTCCAAAAAAGATATGCAACCAAAAAAGGATCAAGGAGGGTGATGAGAGGAAGACAACATTTTTCACATGCATTGGTCCTACCAAGCTCGTTGTGATGTCTCTCAGACTAAGTTTTACAGAAGCATATTAGACTTGCCATATAAATCTATATCTTTATCCTAAGACAGCTATTATATGGGTATTACCATTGGGTAAATACATAACTAGGTTGCCATTATCTACCCTTTATTTAAAGGGACATGATACCCAAATGTTGAAACACTTGAAAGTGATGTAGCTGTAAATAGCTGACTAGAAAATATCACATGAGCATCCCATTGTAAAGAAAAATACAGGTGTTTTAGTGTAGTGCTAGTTGCAACCCTTGCCACATATACTTCCCTGTTCTCACAACAGAAAAAAAGTTATTTTGTTGGATAGAAAATGGTGTATATGTGCGCTAGAAGAAAGCTATAGGGTTAATTGTAATTTCAAATATTTGATGTATATCAAATGATCATAAATTAAATGAAAATATTTGCAAAATGTTTGCAAAAATGTGTGCAAAGTGTGTTTGCAAATTATTTGCCGATACAAAATAGAAAATAATAAAATAGAAAATAATTTAAAAATGTGTTATTTGTGCTCGTATGTAACAAAATCTTCAACAAAGAATAACTATGTTATCAAAATATTTGCATTTTCAACAAAGGATAACTAAATCAAAAAATAGTTGGAAAAAAATGTGTTATTTGTGGTTTCATAAAACAGTTATTTCTTTAGTTTGATTGTACTATATTCAATCAAATAAAACATAAATAAAAAATAATATAAAATTACAAAATATTGCAAATACAAACAGTTTTAAAGCGTTTGAGACTGATTGTATTTGCAATATTTTGTAATTTTATATTTTTTAATTTTTTTTATTTGATTGAATATAGTACAATCAAACTAAAGAAATGACTGGTCATATTATGTAAATTTTAAAGAGAATTTTAAGAGCAATACAATCATAAGATTGTCATAAATATTTATTAAACTGTTTTTTGGTATTTCGATATCCTTTATTTAAGATTTTGTTTTATGTAAGCACATACAACACATTTTAATTCAAATATTTTTTTTTATATTATTCAAAAGGCAAATATGTACCTTTGGTGACTAGATTGGACCTCAGTGATATGGCACCATATTGTACCCTTAAAAATGGTGCAAATTTAGCCTTTTAAGGGTACTGCCCCAGTGACAAGCTCCTTGTTTCTAATGATGGCAAATTTGTACTTAACACAGCATATTACAAAATTAGATTTTTATATATCATTAAAATATGCATTCATGGGGGCGGAGCCAACTACCGCAGGAGTAGGACGCACATCTTAGGAGATCTTACAATATACCGTGATTTTAATAGTCTATAATATTCACAAAGCTTATTCGTGTCTTTATTTTGGAGATTTACATTGAAGACCACCTTCTGGGCACTACTGGAGGACATTGCAACACCAAGAGTTTAAATTTCCCTTCTAATCCCTGCTCTCTACCTCTCACGGGGACACCGAGTGCGTGAGAACATGGCTGCGCTTTTTCTGACTCAGTTGGCGAATCTATTAGATCGACACCATGACTCTTTATTAAAGACAATAGATGAGGCTTTTAGACCTCCCGTTATCCACACTGTTGATGCCTGCGAAGGGAGGCACGCAACAGGCACACTCAGCATGCTACAGTCGCCATCTTTCCTTCCTGTACCGAGATTTCCCTCAGTGCCCTGTAATGATTCGGAGCTTAAGAGGCGAGATGCTGTCAAAGAGATGGATTTCAGCTTGCCACTACAAGATTTACAGCCAGCTGAGCCTTGCAGAGATTTGGTAGCGGCACCGGTGAAAGATACTCATAGCCGCGTGGCCCCCATCTGGCAATTAACCGGCCGATGCCTCTCAAAGCTGCAAGACACGGGCCGCGCTACTGACCTACGACTACAGGGTCCTGGAATAGGTATGTCGCAAACCTGCGGAGTTCGCCATCTATACTACTGCCGTTGCTGCGTCTCTTTGCTGGTGCGACAGTGGGACCCTGGAGGTTCCCCATTCTGCCTTTTTGATGGCACAGATAGCGCAGATTCAAGCAGCAGGAACTATTACAGTAAACCAGAGGTGATTTCTTTGTGCCTCTTAGAGACCTTGAATTGTGATGAAAGGGGCTAAGTACAAAAGACACAACTCTCCTTCACATTGTGGACCGACAGTCCTACTCCATATTGGCCTCATTAGCAAAAGTTGTTCTCCTGCTACCACAGATCCACATTGTTACTTATATGGGACATACATTAATAGTTAAATGACTTTAGAAGGTTGCCCACAATTATATTTCCTGCTACTAGTATTGTTGCTCACGACAGTCTTATTCACTACTACAGTTGGGGAATGTCTTTATGTGTACCTCTAATTGTGAAACTGTTTCCTTAACTGGGATTCCTTTCCTCAATTATAATGCCTGATATTGTAACGATCACCTATTTGCATGTACCGAGGCTTACATTGTTTATTGTTTTTTAATTGCAGCTGTATCCCTTTCAGTATTTATATGGTATGTTCCTTTTGGCTACCTACTTCCTCTATTAATATTGCTTGTTGGGGCCTTGTGTACTGACTGTTAAGCTTTATACTTGTATGGTGCAGGCGTAGTCAACGGCCGAGGCAGCGCCTTACCAATCAATATACCTAATATTATAGGCGTCTTGATATGTTTAGCAGATTTGCTCCACTGATGTTACAGTTTTGGTATATAGAGTATATCATCTGCCCCCGAATCACTTCAAGCCATAAGGCCTCCTGCCATTTTATAAGCAGCCTTTTGAACATGTGTGTTTTATGTTACTACTGTTCCAGCTCAACACATATAGCTCACCCTTTGCCATTGCCTGCAATTTTCCTCTCCAAGAAGGCGTTTATTGCCTAGATCAGTCAGACAATGTGGGCTGCATATATAATATATTCCAAAACAAACTAATGTGCCCATTCTATATTGGCTAACTGATTCCAGTTGGCATACCTAGTACAGTAAGGGGATATAACCCTGTGGCTAACAGTTCTGGTCACTACTGTTCTTGGGCGGGCAGGACCTGCCTTATTATTTCTACCACCTACTCTTCTTTACAATGTATTATAGGTAAACTCTATGAATATTGCCAGCTGGGTTAATATAAAATTTGTGGATTTCCTGGCTTGAGTATCCCCTTATGTTAGCATGCCCTTCATAAGTTAATATCATATTATCCCATAATGACCACCTCCCCCCCCCCCCCCACTACCCTATAATGTGCCTCCTAGTATAGGAGAACTCCTTAGACGGTAACATAAGCACTCCCTCAATCTAGCATACCCTTAACTGGCTAGTTTTATACTATTTCATATTGACCACCTCCCCCCCCCCCCCATTATTCTACCTATAAAAAGTATATCTCCTAATCTAGGAGATTTAACTACACGACTTATCTTGTCTATGTCGTATCCTGTTTATTCCTATTTTCTTATTTTACCATATTAGTTTTACCAGTTCTACTACACTATTAAATTCAACTGTAAAGTTATGTTTTTATACATAGCATACCCGCACATTCAATAGCACTAAATTACTTTACCATATATCTCGTTAGATAGATATTCTACCATACCTACACCACACTATTTAACCAGTAACAACGTTCGCCGACGTTGCTTAAAATATACCTTGGTAATCTATTCTATCATATTATTATAGAAAAGAGGTTCCTGATTCTTCCATAGATTAGCCTATGATGTTTATCTTATATATTTGGATGGACGTAGTGTATGTGCAATGTTTCATTTATACATGTTCTGTACAACATTTTTATTGCATAAGCTGTATTGGTTTTTTCGCACAACCTCAATAAAAATCTTTAAAAAAAAAAAAAAAAAAAAAATATGCATTCATTTAATGTGTACTTTTTCAGACAGTATAACAATAGCCACACTGTACTTTAAAAATAGTTATGATACTATAGCTATATAGCAAATTCAAAGACTGCTACAAAACCACCTGAAAGAACCAAGCTAAACAACCAGATCCTAAAAAGTAACTCAACATATTGAGTATCACTCTGTACTAGACTCTAAAAACACCCCATTTAATTTAAGGTGACATGCCACATATAAGATAAATATACAGAAAACATATAGAAAACAACATAATAATAATAAAATATAATTCTAACGAAAAGAAGGAGGATTTGGGTGAGGGATAAATGATAAAACTCACAACCATACATTAAATTGTCACTCTATGCAAAATATATGCAAATGAGTCTATTTCCCTAGTACACATTTTGGTGATGAACCTGCTACCAATAGATGGAGCTGTGTTACACATGTCAAGGAACTTTCAACCAACAGATGGCGCTATTGCATGTCACACAATGTTCATGTATGTAACTGGGGAACGGTTACAATTTTTTTTTTTTTGTGTTCTTAAACAGCTCTTGTTTATTTTATAGAGTTTAAAACAAAAAAAAATCTTTGTAATTTTAGTTAATATATTTGCTTTGTGTTTAAGACTTAACATCGTGATGCTCTAAATATAAACATTAAAATGTAAAGTGCTTGTTTACCATTTAGAACCAGCAACACAGAATCATTGACTATATGGGTTATTAAGTATTTTTTTTGCTTTGCCCACTTCTTGCATATTACCAACAACGATTGAACATAATTATTTTGCTGTACAACATGTATGTTGCATTCATTTTGGGTGACTGACAGTTATGTGAATATGAATATTTGAGCTGTACAAATTACATGGACTTGCAGGGTTTGGCAGCCTTGAACCACCCATCCCCCTCAACCTTTTAGTCACACAACACAAGTGATTGTACCTTTTGGGGGGGATTAAATGGTACAGACATGGACCTTTGACAGTTGGGAACATATTTGTACCCTATTTACCCCTAAATGGTACATATTAGTTCCTTAAGGTGTAATTATGATCCATTGAGGGTACAACCACAGCAGTTGTACCCTAAGTGTTCACAGACGGACCCCAACCGTACCCTTGTTTCTGACAGTGTATATATATGTATGTATAAGCTTATATACATATATATTTATGTTTTAATATGTGTGTATACACATATAAACACATAAATATAAATGAATATATTCATATACATATATATATATATATTTTTTGCTGCCCAACGCTGAGCAAATAGCCCCTGCGCTGTGCTAGGTGGTTTTCTGTGTCCCACGGCATGAAAAAGAGGCACCCAATGGAGCCTATGGTAGTGCGCTCTCATAAACGAAAGGCTTCTAGGCAATGTGAACACAAGGTTGCGTTTTGCATTGCGCCTAACTTGTAATACCAGTGCACATTTACTTGCACTGGTATTACTGAGTGGAGCATAAAAATATTGCGTTTGCAAAAGTGCAATTTTGCACTCCACTCATAATATAGGCCATAATGTTTAATTATGCAAAGTAAAAATATATATATATATATATATACTTTCATTATTTATTCTGCCTATTTTTCCTGTAATTTAATTGTGGGTTTTCTAAATCAGCAAGTTGAAAATTCCCACTGCAGATTTCCCAAGCCTAAACATGCTATGTAACTGTTCCTAAATGACTACTGGAGTAGACAAGGTTTGCCGCAGCCATTTTGTTAAAATAATTTATATTTTTTTGCACTATCTTATGACTTCTGCAGAGGCCAGTCTGGGATTAGTTCTTCATAATAAGGCAAGTGGGAATTTGATTAACTGCAGGACTACAGTCTTGTCCTTACAATGTATCTTAAGTCTTTTAGACCCAGAGAGTTGGCCACTTAGTTCAAACATCAGCACTCTGTTTAAAATAAAGTCTTTTAGGATTATACCATTAAAGATATCAAAGTATTAAGAACAATACAGGCCCACATTACATGTTTGATGTGTTTCCACGTGAAGTCAAAATCATGAATAGTGGCCTAACTTTCCCAACAGATGAAATCAGTATTACTAAGAGCTTTACACTATACACTACTGCAAAAAAAAATGCAAGTGAAGGTTCAAGCTCTTTAAAATCCCAAAGCTCTGTCTTAGTTCAAAGACCCAAGACATTTTTCTAGACACGAGGAAAGATGCTCCACATTCACATTCTTATTGGGCAGAAAACTCATTCTTGTCATTTATTGAAGTCACAAAATCTCCTATCAACTTCTGTAGTGCCAGTTTTAGCGTTTTAGCAAAAATTGGTACAAATATGGAACTTTTACTTCATACAGGAATAGGTAGATCCTGCAAACCTCACACATACAATATGTATAATTCGGAAAGGTAAGAAAACAGTTCAAGGCAAATAAAAAGGGAAATGGTTGCAGTTTGAGAACCTTATTATAAAACATGTGATGTAAAGTTGGACTATCACTTATAGAAGAGGACAAAGCACCTGACAATCCATATAAAATAATCCACTCAAATATCACAGCATGTTCACAAACCTACACTACCACTAATGTATCCTAACTTCCCTCTGAAGACCTTGTCATCTTTATTTCTGCTACTAATAAACATTTGAGCTAGTTAGTGGTACTATATTCCAGCTAGGTACCAACTTGAATGAGGTAATGAATCAGGATTTTCATATACTTTTAAGTGAAATAAAGCAAAAATCATCTGTTCCGTGAAACTGTATATGAATATGAGCGACATGATCTTGATAAGCTGTTTAATGTGTACAAACACATTTGCATAATGCAAAATCTAAAATAATATGTTCTTTTAATCAAGCGTCAATTACATGAAATATAATTTGAGTTTCATTTTAAAAATGCAGAGCATTTTTATTAAAAAAAGGCTTTATATACCATCCACACAGTGGCTGCCTCCAATTACAAAATCCTTACTGTGATTATAGTTATAAAGTCCTCTAATTCATGAGCAGACGTGTTTTTGTACTTAATGAATGTTAAATATTTTGAACTTTTTACCATTCTACGATTCAATGATCATGCATGAAAAGAACTTTTCCATTAACAGTTCAAAATACAACTTAGATTGTATTCTGAAAAATGGTTTAAGTAACAGAAAATGAAAGGATATTAAAATGCAAATCCGCAAGAGAAAATTACCCTGCTTTTGCACGTATTACTTCAATAAGAGAAAAATGCCTTTATTTAAATGCATATTTTATTAGATGCTAGTGCATATAGAATCTGCGTGGCAAAAATAAGTACACGGCAGTGGCTGTCAGAGTTAATTTTAAAAGCAGCTAAAAATGCTATGTTTGAAATAAACCAAAGAAACAATTATTTAATGTGTTTATACTGTTTTTTGTTTTTTGTTTTTTGTTTTTCTTTTAACGCAGGAATACTCCTGGGTCTCACTCTGACAGCTTTGCAACAAAATAGGTTTTTTTTACACTATAAGGCTATAGTTATTATTGCAAAGATAAACAATGTTATATCAAAGAAAAATATTATTGACTGTGATATTGTATCTGTAGACAATCTCTTAAATTGTACCCAGAACTGCATACATATTCGGTATTGTTGATTTTGGTATTATCAATCTTTATACCCAATGGAGCCCTGCTATCATTGTTTAGTTATGACAACATTTATTCTTACATTTTATGCTTTTGTTTTATTATTTTAAGATTATGAAATGGTTAATGTTCTGTTCTTAAATTATATGTGCCTATGTGTTTTTTTTTTTATAAACAGACATTCTAAGAAACAAATGCCAAAGATGTGTATTATCATGTGTGTGTCATATCTATCTGTATATCTCCACATTAATTTGTCAATAAACTCTGCACCATTATTCTAATAATGGGGTTATTTCCATCATGATTACAGCAACACTATTATCTTATTTAAATAGAAACTATCACCTTCTTTTTAAAATTTGTATCATTTGATGTTGTACATTGATATTCATAATACTACTTGGCTACATTGTCTGCGACTGTATTATGATTATTTATTTGTAAAGTACCGCCATATTCTATAGAGCTATTTGAGTATAGAGTATGTGATGTAAGGACTTTACAATCTTCAATTCTTTTTCTTATGAATCCATGCGTTATATAATGTGTCTAATTTTTTGGAAGGTGATTGCTATTTACTCACACTCCAAAAACAGTTTGTCTTACAACTGATCTCTTTTATCCTGAAGCACAATTATTTTGTGTTTCACAATGACTTTTATCTCCAAGTGAAGGTAACTGCCATGGGTACCAGATTCACCTTCAGTTTTGCCAATCTCTTTATGGGATTATTCAAACAAGAGTATGTTAATGACTCTGAGTTTGGGGTGAGTCTGGTATTCTATGGCAGATACATAGATGACCTTATTTTTATATGGAAGGGCAGTAGAGATTCAGCCAATGCTTTTATTAATAATTTGAATAATAATGACAGAGGTTTAACATTTATGAGTTGTATCCATCATGAATCTATAGTATTCTTGGATCTCTGTCTATGCTTCAATAGTATATTGGCAAGATAGATAGTACCACTTATTTTAAGACCGTGGACTGTAACAGTTATCTAGAATTTTCTAGTAATCATTACTATCCTTGGAAGAAAAATGTCCCATATGGACAACTTAAGAGAATTTGAAGGAATTGTAGTACAATCCAAGATTATGAAACACAAAGTCACATTCTTAAATATAGATTTCAGGAAAAAGGTTATCCCAGCGATTATTGAGGATGGTTATCAATGAGCAAGGAATGAGAATAGGGAAGTGTATGTTTTTTATTGAATAAAACTATGTTTATAATTCAATTCAACTGTAATCATAAATTGATTTGAAAAGCAATAAACAAACATTGGAGGATTCTTAAGAGAGATCCTGGGTGAATTAAATGATGAAAAATCTAGGATAGTTTTTAAAACAGCTCCTAATTTAAAGATCGTCAAATATAAAAAGTTTACGGCCAATCACACAATTGGATATCATATAAAATCTAAAAGAGGAGCTTTTAAATGTGGTTTAAAAATGTGTAAAATGTGTGCCCACATTGAACATGGGAGAACCTATTTTTATTCTTTTTCAAATAAAAAATGTTCTCAATTTTGAGTAATGTATCATGTGCTTCTATATATGTGATCTATCTACTGTCCTACAAATGTGGGATACAGTATATAGGTCCCACGTGCAGACATCTTATTTATAGATGGTCTGAACATTATCGCAATATTAAACAGAATAGTAGATTACATTGTGTATCCAGGCATTGTTACAACAAACAATAGATGTCTTGACTTTTTTTCTATTATACCCATTGGGGTAGATTTACCAATCAGCGGATGCTGCTATCAACCCCCATACTTTCTGGCTCGCTAGAAATGTAAGTTAAGAAGCAGCGGTCATAAGACTGCTGCTCCTTAACTCGTCCGGACAGCAATCAGCCCGATCGCATACAATTGGGATGATTGACATCCCCTGCCAGCGGCCGCAAATGTGCAGGTGGCGACATTGCACAAGCATTTCACTAGAAATGCTTGTGCAATGATAAATGCCAACAGCGTATGCTGATGGCATTTATCGATGTCCGCACACATTGATAAATCTACCCCATAGAGTCAGAGGGGTCGATTTATGAAGCAGCAGATGCTGCTTCCGACTCACTCAGCTTCAGGTCCGCCTGAAGCGGAAGTTAAGAAGCAGCGGTCCTAAGACCGCTGCTCCTTAACTCGTCCGCCACCTCTGAGGTGGCAGACAGCAATCAGCCCGATCGAATACGATCAGGTTGATTGACACCCCCTGCTATCAGCCGATTGAATCTGCAGGGGGTGGTATTGCACCAGCAGTTCACAAGAACTACTGGTGCAATGATAAATGCCGACAGCGTATTATTCAGATAGGACTTGTAATTTTAATCAACTTTCCAATTTACTTTTATCATTAAATTTGCTTTTTTCTCTTGGTATTCTTAGTTTAAACTAAACCTAGACTCATATGCTAAATTCTAAGCCTTTGAGGGCTGCCTCTTATCACATGCTTTTTAAATTCCTTTTCACAACAAAAAGACTTGATAGTTCACGTGGGCCATATAGATAACACTGTGTTCAGGCACAGAAAGTTATTTAAGATTTAGCACAACACAATGCTAAATGCAAGGCAATAGATAATAAACAGTCACAGTCATGTGATCAGGGGGCTGTCGGATAATGCTTAGATACAAGATAATCACAGAGGTAAAAAGTATATTAATATAACTGTGTTGGTTATGCAAAACTGGGAAATGGGTAATAAAGGGATTACCTATCTTATAAAACAATAAAAATTATATTGTAGACTGTCCCTTTAAGACAGAGAGGCTTATTGGATACACAAATTGAGGACTCTTCGCCCTTATGGATTAAATATGTAGACTGGGCAGCTTTTCAGTTAGTGTTTTTTTTATCTTCACTGCTAGTCAGGTAGATATTATTTATGAATTATTTACATGTATTTTGATCTTTTATATAGGTATATTAAAAGACACATTACTTTTTTTGTATAAGTTTAGGTTACTATTGTGACACCTGTAGATTTGGTAGATTTGTCAGTGGCCTTAGTTATTTTATTATTATTAATTTTGATCTTATTAGATGAGGGTTACACACTTTTTAATATATTTTAAGGTTTGCCCGGCTTGCACTTTTTGTGCCTTCATAACTGTGAGTGTAAACTTGTCACCACTTTGCATCTAGTTTGGGTGATCTGCTGTGCTGCAGCACCTGAGCTTCTTTTTTTTTGTCTTCCAGGACTTTGTTTATATATAAAAAATAAAGATTAAAGGGACAGTCAAGTCCAAAAAAAAAACTTTCATGTTTCAAATAGGGAATGTAATTTTAAACAACTTTCCAATTTACTTTTATCACCAATTGTGCTTTGTTCTCTTGGTATTCTTAGTTGAAAGCTAAACCTAGGAGGTTCATATGCTAATTTCTTAGACCTTGAAGGCCGTCTCTAATCTAAATGCATTTTGATAGTTTTTCACCACTAGAGGGCATTAGTTCACATGTTTCATATAGATAACATTGAGCTCATGCACGTGAATTTACCATGGAGACAGCTCTGATTGGCTAAAATTCAAGTCTATCAAAATAACTGAAATAAGGGAGCAGTCTGCTGAGGCTTAGATACAAGGTAATTACAGAGGTAAAATGTGTATAATTATAACTGTGTTGGTTATGCAATGAATTGGTAATTAAGGGATTATCTATCTTTTAAAACAACAACAATTCTGGTGTTGACTGTCCCTTTAAATATAAATATATATATATAAATATATATATATATATATATATATATATGATATAAAAGTATATTAACGTAACAATAATAAAAAAATAATAAAAATATCATTAGCACATACAAAAAATATATTTCAAAGTTTGGCCCACATTCTCAGAAAAGTTCACCACTGCCTTTGTCTATTCTGACAGCCTATTATGCACTGATTAAAGGGACACTGTACCCAAATTTTGTCATTGGTGATTCAGATATAGCATGCAATTTTAAGCAACTTTCTAATTTACTCCTATTATCAATTTTTTTTCATTCTCTTGGTATCATTATTTGAAAAGCAAGAATGTAAGTTTAGATGCCGGCCTATTTTTAGTGAACAACCTGGGTTGTTCTTGCTAATTGGTGGATAAATTCACCCACCGATAAACAAGTGCTGTCTAGGGTCTGAACCAAAAATTGGCTGGCTCCTTAGCTTAGATGCCTTCTTTTTTCAAATAAAGATAGCAAGAGAACGAAGAAAAATTGATAATAGGAATACATTAGAAAGTCGCTTAAAATTGCCTGCTCTATCTGAATCATGAAAGAAAAAATTTGGGTTCAGTGTCCCTTTAAGAATAAGGCATGATTTCCTTATGTGAAATGCAATAATGTGTTTATGTTTGAACTACACACTTCAAAACTGAAATATATGAACAGAAGGTTTAGTCAGAAAGATTGAGGGTTATAATTATAATAACTAAGATCATATATATATATATAAAATTACTCTTTGATTAGCCTTTATTTTCAGTGTTAACATTAACAGGTTGATTTTTAATTAATAATAATTTTTATTATACCACACTACAAGCATAATATACTGAATAATAGTATAATCTTAAAACAAGCCACTCTGATTACTCTGTAGAATTAAACAGGTAAAAAACACAAGTTTAGTGCAACAAAGCACAGCCATCAAACAGGACATCTAAACAAGTATTGTGCAAAACATTAGAGATAATAAATACAAACCCCCACGGTACACAATAGTGATGTTCTGTCAACATTTTTCCTGGAAACTGAATTATACCAAATGGATCAATAATTAATGTTTACTTTTCAGGATTCTTTTTTTCTGTCATTCCTCCCAGCATCACTTATAATAAGTATTTATCCTCTAACCAGCTCTTGGCACCCTGGCAGTTCAGTAAGGATAGCTCTTGGGTTATTATTGCTTAAAGCAATAGCAAGAACCTTTATATAAAATGTAAATACAATGTCAGAGATGTACAGTCACTTATGATGTACTTATTTTCCAATATAGCTTTCCCAGGGGAGGGAGCACTATGGGTTACTGCCTATCACCTAGGTATTATGATCTTTTTCTTAGCAAGCAGAGCAAACTACTGCTAAACCTGTACCATTCTATTATCTGATTTGAAAAGGTTATTTGTGAACTTTACTAACCACCTAGTGGCACTTACTATCGGCTAGATTTAGAGTTTTGTCGGTATCGACCCGTGTAGCTAACGCCGGCTTTTTTCTGGCCGCACCTTTAAAATAACTCTGGTATTGAGAGTCCATATAATGTCAGCGTTAGGCTCCAAAAAAGGAGCGTAGAGCATATTTAACGCAAATGCAACTCTCGATACCAGAGTTGCTTACGGACGCGGCCAGCCTCAAAAACGTGCTTGTGCACGATTCCCCCATAGGAAACAATGGGGCTGTTTGAGCTGAAAAAAAACCTAACACCTGCAAAAAAGCCGCATTCAGCTCCTAACGCAGCCCCATTGTTTGAAATGGGGAAACACTTCCTACGTCTGCACCTAACACTCTAACATGTACCCCGAGTCTAAACACCCCTAACCTTACACTTATTAACCCCTAATCTGCCGCCCCGCTATCGCTGACCCCTGCATATTATTATTAACCCCTAATCTGCCGCTCCGTAAACCGCAGCTACTTAAATTATCCCTATGTACCCCTAATCTGCTGCCCTAACATCGCCGACCCCTATATTATATTTATTAACCCCTAATCTGCCCCCCACAACGTCGCCTCCACCTGCCTACACTTATTAACCCCTAATCTGCCGACTGGAGCTCACCGCTATTCTAATAAATGTATTAACCCCTAAAGCTAAGTCTAACCCTAACACTAACACCCCCCTAAGTTAAATATAATTTTAATCTAACAAAATTAATTAACTCTTATTAAATAAATCATTCCTATTTAAAGCTAAATACTTACCTGTAAAATAAATCCTAATATAGCTACAACATAAATTATAATTATATTATAGCTATTTTAGGATTAATATTTATTTTACAGGTAACTTTGTATTTATTTTAAACAGGTACAATAGCTATTAAATAGTTAAGAACTATTTAATAGCTAAAATAGTTAAAATAATTACAAATTTACCTGTAAAATAAATCCTAACCTAAGTTACAATTAAACCTAACACTACACTATCAATAAATTAATTAAATAAAATACCTACAATTACCTACAATTAAACCTAACACTACACTATCAATAAATTAATTAAATACAATACCTACAAATAACTACAATTAAATAAACTAACTAAAGTACAAAAAATAAAAAAGAACTAAGTTACAAAAAATAAAAAAATATTTACAAACATAAGAAAAATATTACAACAATTTTAAACTAATTACACCTACTCTAAGCCCCCTAATAAAATAACAAAGCCCCCCAAAATAAAAAAAATGCCCTACCCTATTCTAGATTACTAAAGTTCAAAGCTCTTTTACCTTACCAAGAAGTTCAGCTCTTTTGCCTGTAAAAAAAACATACAATACCCCCCCCCAACATTACAACCCACCACTTAAATACCCCTAATCTAACCCAAACCCCCCTTAAATAAACCTAACACTAAGCCCCTGAAGATCTCCCTACCTTGAGTCGTCTTCACCCAGCCGAGCCAAATTCTTCATCCAAGCGGGGCAGAAGAGGTCTTCCATCCGATTGAAGTCTTCATCCAAGCGGGATCTTCTATCGTCATCCATCCGGAGCGGAGCGGCAGGATCCTGAAGACCTCCGACGCGGAACATCCATCCTGGCCGACGACTGAACGACGAATGACGGTTCCTTTAAATGACGTCATCCAAGATGGCGTCCCTCGAATTCCGATTGGCTGATAGGATTCTATCAGCCAATCGGAATTAAGGTAGGAATATTCTGATTGGCTGATGGAATCAGCCAAACAGAATCAAGTTCAATCCGATTGGCTGATTGGATCAGCCAATCGGATTGAACTTGATTCTGATTGGCTGATTCCAATAGGGTAGGGCATTTTTTTTATTTTGGGGGGCTTTGTTATTTAGGGGGCTTAGAGTAGGTGTAATTAGTTTAAAATTGTTGTAATATTTTTCTTATGTTTGTAAATATTTTTTTATTTTTTGTAACTTAGTTCTTTTTTTATTTTTTGTACTTTAGTTAGTTTATTTCATTGTAGTTATTTGTAGGTATTGTATTTAATTAATTTATTGATAGTGTAGTGTTAGGTTTAATTGTAGGTAATTGTAGGTATTTTATTTAATTAATTTATTGATAGTGTAGTGTTAGGTTTAATTGTAACTTAGGTTAGGATTTATTTTACAGGTAAATTTGTAATTATTTTAACTATTTTAGCTATTAAATAGTTCTTAACTATTTAATAGCTATTGTACCTGGTTAAAATAAATACAAAGTTACCTGTAAAATAAATATTAATCCTAAAATAGCTATAATATAATTATAATTTATATTGTAGCTATATTAGGATTTATTTTACAGGTAAGTATTTAGCTTTAAATAGGAATAATTTATTTAATAAGAGTTAATTAATTTCGTTAGATTAAAATTATATTTAATTTAGGGGGGTGTTAGTGTTAGGGTTAGACTTAGCTTTAGGGGTTAATACATTTATTAGAATAGCGGTGAGCTCAAGTCGGCAGATTAGGGGTTAATAATTGAAGTTAGGTGTTGGCGATGTTAGGGAGGGCAGATTAGGGGTTAATACTATTTATTATAGGGTTAGTGAGGCGGATTAGGGGTTAATAACTTTATAATAATAGCGGTGCGGTCCGCTCGGCAGATTAGGGGTTAATAAGTGTAGGCAGGTGGAGGCGATGTTGAGGGGGGCAGATTAGGGGTTAATAAATATAATATAGGGGTCGGAGGTGTTAGGGGCAGCAGATTAGGGGTACATGGCTATAATGTAGGTGGCGGCGCTTTGCGGTCGGCAGATTAGGGGTTAATTATTGTAGGTAGCTGGCAGCGACGTTGTGGGGGGCAGGTTAGGGGTTAATAAATATAATATAGGGGTCGGCTGTGTTAGGGGCAGCAGATTAGGGGTACATAAGTATAACGTAGGTGGCGGTCGGCAGATTAGGGGTTAAAAAAATTTAATCGAGTGGTGGCGATGTGGGGGGACCTCGGTTTAGGGGTACATAGGTCGTTTATGGGTGTTAGTGTATTTTAGAGTACAGTAGTTAAGAGCTTTATGAACCGGCGTTAGCCCAGAAAGCTCTTAACTACTGACTTTTTTTTGCGTTTGGAGTTTTGTCGTTAGATTTCTAACGCTCACTTCAGCAGGGCCGGATTGGGCAGCCGGGATACCGGGAAAAATCCCGGTGGGCCGCCGGCCGGCAGCTCAGCTGGGCTGGCCTGGGCTCCAGGGCTCAGCTGCTGCAGTAGAGAGCATCAATGTTGATGTAGTGTAAACTTTCTGATATATTTGCGGTAACTTCTTAGCCGGTAATTAAACATTACTTTAATTAGTTGTTACATGTTACGCTACTGACTCTAGGTCTAACAGACTGTGTCTAACCTAACCAATATTAACTCCTCTCTGGCCGGGGCCGGCCCGCAGAGCTACGCTATCTTACCTACCGCAATGCAAGGCAAGCAATCAGACTGAGTCTGTGTCTGTCAATCACACAGCTCAGTCTGTCACTGGATGAGATGAGGGCAGCCAGGGAGGAATGCGGAGGTGGGCCAGGCCGGCTGCGGCTTACGTGACATCACATGTGACCCGTGACATATAGTGGAGAGGGAGCCTGGGACGCTACCAGCCTGGGGAGCGTGAGTGTCAGCGTTAGCGACGAGCCTATTTGAGCTTAAGTTCAGTAGTTGGAGACAGCCTGGAGGCCACGTGGGGTCACGTGTAGGTAGGGACAGTACAGACTAAAGAAGACCTCAGGCTCTGACCAGTGACCAGACGACGACGGACATCACACGACACGCAGAGGCAGCCAGCCAGAGAAATGAGAATAGATTCAGCAGAGTCAGTACTGTCAGTCTTAGTGAAGTTCTCAGTGTCACTATCAGACAGTGAATATAGAACTACCACCAGCCCGTGCAGACGGTGCAGCCTAATTATAACGTATGTAAAATTTAAATTATTCAAATTAAATTACCCTGGTTGTTTATAAAAAAAAAGAAAAAAAAAGTTTAATAGTAGTATTAACTGCTCAACTGTAATGTACTTAGTTTTTGCATAATGCCATTAATTATAATACTACTACACCATCATTGCTGTGTGTGTATATGACTCATTGATTTTTTTTAAGCCCCCATGATTTCATAACCCCCCACTATATATATATATATATATATATATATATATATATATTTAACCCCTTTGTGAGAGGGCTGCAAGTAATATTAATGAGAATGATTATATCCTTATAATAATAATAATATTAATAATAATACATTATTATTATTATTAATAATATTATTATTATAAAAATATAATAATGCTCAATAATTACAATTATTTCACATCTCCCATAGCAACATTGACCCCTTCTTGTGTCTCCAATATGACACAGCAGAGTAAGCTGCACCGGAGCCCTTTTTGTAGCTCCATACACTTGGTATGATAAATATATCAGTTTATTGAGCTTTCATCAGCTCCTATGATGCAATCAATGAAACTAGTTCTGGAGATCACAAATTAATGATCAAATGAACTCCCCATAAAATGTTAATTAAAAAAATGTATTTTCAATATTTTGAGGGGCAGGGTCTGGGGCCAAGGGGGGGGTCTGGGGCTGGTCTTCTAACATTTCCAGGGCCGGTCTGGTTTCCCAGTCCGGCCCTGCACTTCAGCCACGACTCTAAATACCGGAGTTAGAAAAATCCCATTGAAAAGATAGGATACGCAATTCACGTAAGGGGATCTGCGGTATTGAAAAGTCGCGGCTGAAAAGTGAGCGTTAGACCCTTTTTTTAATGACTCCAAATACCGGAGGTAGCCTAAAACCAGCGTTAGGAGCCTGGAGCCTCCAAATCTAGGCCTATATTAATACAAACCACTTTAATACAAACCACTTTCCATAAAAAAAAGTGTCTTATAAATCTGATATAGATAATGTGTGCTGTAGTTCACTGCTGAATTTTATATGCAGGCAAAAGTGAAAGTTTACTTTAGTTGAAATACTTTTTATTGGTTATAATACAATTAAAGTACAAGTCGTGCAGATCAAATAAGAATGAGTTACAGAGCACTTATTTATCTCAAAGAAACATACATATAGCATTCTGCACGTATAACAAAAGATCATTATGTAAAGTGCACAAACCATACAAATATAACTTCTATATCTGTTAATTTAACATTTAACAAATTAAGCTAAACATTATAAGTCAATGAACATTCCCCCCCCTACCCCCCTCCCCCCATACCAGGTGTTTCCTCTAATTCAATTTAGCTTCTAATAAGTCTAGCGGTCAACTCTCAGTAAAATACCAATAGTATCTGTCGTGCTCTGGAGTTTAGGTAACTAAAGATATGGATCTCCGCCTGTTCCTCTTATCCCCACCCTTTCAAGTCGCCTCCCCCTTCTCTTCTTCTTCCTGGGTAATAGTAGGTTATGAGTTCCCCCCTAGAATCCAATAAAACCATACTTTCTGAAAATGATCAGTAGTCCCTTGAGACCATGCCGCTAATTCTGACATTAAATAGGTATCTTTTATCTTATCCAATACTTCTGACCAGTTCGGTGCTCCCACCTTCCAATGTCTAGCTATACAGACACGTAAGCATGTACACAGAGTTTTAATAAAGGTGTTGGACGCTGAGTTTAACCTTCTTATCCGTTCATTCAAAAGACCTTGAGTTATAGTTAAATCAATGTTCTCGTCTAGCGTGTCACAGAGTAATTTCGAGAGTCTCGTCCATAATGGGCGTACTTTTGGGCAGTCCCACCACATGTGTCTATAGGACCCCCGTGCCCCACAGCCTCTATAACATGTTGCAGTGCTTAGGGGGGAATATGGGCTGTCCGCTCCGGTGTAAGATACCACCTAAAGGCTACCTTCAAACAGTTTTCCCTCATATCTGCACTGATCATTCCCTTACTAGTTTCAAATAGAATTTTCTCCCACACTCCCCTTTCCCTTGTTTCCCCTGTATCATTCTCCCATCTTTCCATAAGGGAAGATTTGAGGGTAATTTTCCGTTCTTGTAGCAATAAGTATATCTGTGAAATCATATGTTTCCCTCTAGTCTGTGTGCTACATATTCTTTCTAGAGAGGACAGGGGTTGGTCTCTTCTATTAAGGGCATAATTAGTTATAGCTGAGGTTATCTGTAAGTAAAGAAACCAATGTAAAGTGTATGGTTGGATTTTGTCTCTGATCTGATTGAAGGTGAGAATCGTGGTTTTGTCTAAAAAATCTGCCACCCTATACAATCCTTTATTTTCCCACTTCCCCACGAAAGTTTACTTTAAAGGGACACTGAACCCAATTTTTTTCTTTCGTGATTTAGATAGAGCATGCAATTTTAAATTTAAATTTACTCCTATTATCAATTTTTCTTCGTTCTCTTGCTATCTTAATTTGAAAAAGAAGGAATCTAACCTTTTTCTAGGTTCAGTACTCTGGACAGCACTTTTTATTGGTGGATGAATTTATCCACCAATCCGTAAGGACAACCCAGGTTGTTCACCAAAAATGGGCCTGCATCTGAACTTACATTCTTGCATTTCAAATAAAGATACCAGGAGAATAAAGAACATTTGATAATAGGAGTAAATTAGAAAGTTGCTTAAAATGTCATGCTCTATCTGAATCACGAAAGAAAAAATTTGGGTTCAGTGTCCTTTTAAACTCTTCTGTATAAATCCAATGATTCACTGCTTCTTGAAAGTAAATAGTTGCAACAATAGCAAAAAATGTCAATGCCCAGTATGGGTTCCATGTACAAAGCAGAGTAAGCTGCACCGGAGCCCTTTTTGGGCAGGTTCGCACATGTGAGCCTGCTTCCTGCAATATAAGAAGCAGTGGTCTACTGACTTACACTCTTTGGTGGCAAAGAGAAATCGCAGAGAGTTAGCTAGCTCACTTTTGGTGATTGATGATCACGCGAGTGAAGGGGCGGGCATTACACACTCATCGGTGTGTAATGATGCATACAGGCCAGCAGATGAACAGATCCGCTGCCCGTATGCAGCGAAGGTGTGCGGACAGTTTCTCAAGATGAGAAGCTGTCCGCACGCCATTTAATACATTGGGCGCTATATGTCCAACCAGTTGGCATCCCAGAGAGTGTTGTAGAACTCATTATAGCCATTGCTAATAATTCTTAGCTAATATTTAGTTTAAATATTTCTTTATTATCCAAAGCAAAGAATCTGGGTTACAACACAATGATAATTACACATAAATCCGACAGAAGGTGCAAAGTGATGCAGTATACAGAATTTCTTTTGCATAGATTAAGCTTTAGCATCCCCTGTATCTCATACAATATAGTGTTACGTAAATCTCCCAGAATCTTACATCCTGTATCGAGGTAACAAACGTTTTCCTCGCTATTGCCCCTTCTTCTTTTTTTAAAAAAAAGAAAAAACATATTGCAAAACTAAGATAACATTTCCTAACTAACAAAAACAATTTTGTGGTACTATTAAATTACCCTACACCCCTATCTATTAGTGTCAAGTCTCATTGGAATCCTAGAGGAGAATAGTGATTTAAACTTGAGCCTTGAATCTCTAGAAGGGAAAGTCCTTTAGATAATCCTGACAGTTCATTCAGCCACCCCCAACCTCCTAC
Organism: Bombina bombina; assembly: GCF_027579735.1. Lineage (NCBI taxonomy): Eukaryota > Metazoa > Chordata > Amphibia > Anura > Bombinatoridae > Bombina > Bombina bombina. The sequence continues at coordinate 563,709,644 of NC_069502.1, forward strand.
TTCTCCCCTACTCCACCTTCTCCTGCATTATCCAGTAAGAACAAATTTTAATAAATTGGTCCCTACTTTCCTGAATAGACGCGGCCATGTCTGACATATTTTATCTAACACTTCAGGCCAGGCTGGGGCCCCCACCTTCCAGTGCCTGGCTATACAGATCCTGGTTGCCATGCATAACGTTTTAATAAACGTATTAATTGCTTTATTGTATGGTTTGAGCCTGTGATTTAGAAGAATCTGTGCTACGGTCAGGATTATTGGGTCTCGTAATACTCTGCCCAACAGTCCCTGTAACTGGTCCCATATAGCTCTGATCCCAGGGCATTCCCACTTCCCGGGGCAGAAAGATTGAGTACATCCTCTATAACATCTTGTACTACCCTCAGAGGAAAAATGTTGTGTCTGCTCTGGAGTAAGATACCATCTTAAGACTGTCTTAATACAGTTCTCCTTAAGGTCCGCATTGATCAGTCCCCTACCTGAGTTATAGAGAATCAAATCCCATGTATGTCTTGGAAAGTCGAGCCCCGTGTCTTGAGACCATTTATTGATTGCCGTTGAGTGGATCAAAGTTTGAGCTCCCTGAATAGGTAAGTAAAGTGTTGAGATCAAGTTCTTCACTCTGTTTGGGTTAGTACATATTCGTTCTAACGTCGTCAGTGTCTGTGGGGCCCAGGGGAAGCAATATTTATGAATGGCTGAGGAAATCTGGAGGTACAGGAACCACTGTAATTTCAGAGGTCTTGTACATGGGAGAAAGTTTGTATTTGGTTACCGTTCAGAAAGTCAGCTACCCTGTAGAGTCCTTTATTAGTCCATTTCCCCACCTGTGTATGCACATCTGGATGTAAGAGAAATTTAATTGGTTTGGTCCTAGAGTTTACATTAGTTAGTTTCCCATTAAATAATTTCCAAACCCGTATTGTGTCACCAGTGGCGAGAGCTTTAAAATAAAATGTCTCAATGGAGCTGAGATTTATCTTATCAGGAAGACAACCAGCTAGCTCACAGGGAATTTTTGGTAAGATACAGTTGAGGTATATTCAGGTATGAACCTGGTTATGATCTCAGAAATAAATCAGAAGAATGTCTCTCTCTATGAGGAAGAGCTATATATATATATATATATATATATATATATATATATATATATATATATATATATATATATATATAAAATTAAGCAGGCAGTCCTGAGTAACTGAACAGTGTCTCTTGTTATCATATACCAGGTGAGTAACAATTGCAGTGATGAGAAACTTCACATATATACATATATACAAATTAGAACATGTTCATGCTTACCACAACCTCAGGACACTTTGCTTGCAGTTATTTTCAGTGAGAGGAGAGTTTCTGATCTGCAGCTGACAGGCAACAGTGAAGCAATGCAATCAGGTAAGAGACATAGCGTCTGTATGGAAACTGGAACTCAATTACAGGTTGTTATTCCTTAGAGCCTTTAATGTAATTAGTCAGCGGGAGACTTAGTTACAGTGACTGTGACAAACAAAAGAGCAGAGGTTTGGTATTGTAGCACAACTGTTTCCTTTGAGAGGAGATGATTGCTGCAGCTTGTGGGAGTCAGCATGAAGTGGGAATCAGTCTCCCAGTTTGTAAAGATCCTGTGCTGCAGGCAGATTAATGATTGGAAAGTTTCCTATTGTTTAGGATGCTTGAAATATCTCAGAAGATAAAGGAGATTAGAACAGTCATTTGTAATCCAAATTAGTTTAGGATAAAGCAGATAGAGCAACTATGTTACTCCTATAACACTCAATAACTAAGCACTTGTCTAAGGTTAGAAGACAGGTGATATAGAGTAGGTAGGTTGGTCTAATGAATAAAGGTGGTATTGAAAGTTATTCACACAAGTCAGTTTAAGGTGGAATACTTGACACATGGCTGCTAAATGTGTGGCCTACTTCCCACAGGATATCATCAGGATATTTATAACCTCCCAGGTCTGTCTCAACTCAATATTATAGTCATTCTTGCTTAGTAAAGAAGCCTGTGCCAGTCTGGACGCATGATAGTAATCAGTCAAATTCGGGAGGCCCACTCCCCCAAGTTGTCTATGTCGGGATAGTGTATGCAAAGCTATTCTTCCCCTTCTATCTCCTCTCAGAAAGGTGTTTAATGAAGCCTGTAATTTCTGTAAATCAGATCTAGCTACATTGATTGGGAGTGCCCTGAAGAGATATAAAATTCTTGGGAGAATGTTCATTTTAATCACTGAGAGCCTGCCATACCAGGAGAATCTGCAGGCTCTCCATTTTTTAAGATCTCTATTGATTGCGCTATAGAGTGGAGTGTAGTTCAAATTATAGAGCTTATAGTATGAATCTGATAGTTTGATACCCAAGTACGTAATTGACTTCGTGGTCCATACAAATTAAAAATTAGTCTCAATCAACTTTTTAGTAACAGGCGGGAGGTTTATAGGTAGGGCTTCGCTCTTGTCCAAATTAATCTTATAGCCCGAGACAAGTGAGAAATCATGCATGGTTTGGTATAGATTTGGAAGGGATATCAGGGGTTTAGTCAAAGTCAGGAGGACATCGTCCGCGAATAAGGACAGTTTATATTACAAGTCTCCCACCTCCACCCCTGAAATGTCTGAGTTATTCCTAATACATGCGGCAAGTGGCTCCATACAGAAAGCAAATAGCAATGGGGATAAGGGGCATCCCTGACGGGTGCCATTCAAGATCTTTATAGTTTTAAACTGGAACCCTGCTGCCCTGATAACCGCTGTCGGGTGAGAGTATAGACCCTCTATTGCATTCATAAAGGCTCCCCCAAATCCCATCTTCATCAAAACTGCACTCATATAGATCCAATCTATCCTGTCAAACGCCTTCTCCGCGTCCAAAGATAGGAGCAGAGAAGGCATTTCTTTCTCCCTTAAGTAATCTACCAAGGTTATAGTTTTCCTCACATTATCTGGCACTTCCCTCTCTGAGATAAACCCAACCTGGTCAGGATGGACCAGATTCGATGCTAGTTTCTTAATCCTATTAGCCAAAATTTTGGTGAGGATTTTAACATCCTGATTTATCAGGGAGATCGGTCTATAACTTTGGCATTTCTCAGGTTTCTTACCGAGCTTGGGGATCACTACATCCTAGCGCTCAGTTCCTCTGGTGGGATAGCATTGCCTTGCATAAAGTCATTACAGAATTTCTGTAAGTGGGGAGCTAGCTCGGACTTAAACATTTTATAGTATTCCCCCAGGAAGCCATCTGGTCCCAGGGCTTTACTGCATTCAGGTCTTTAATTGCCAATAAAATGTCCCCCCTAGTAACAGAAGTATTTAGTTCTTCACTGTCTTGTTTGCTTAGTCTTTTTAATTGTGCGTCCGCCAGAATTTTTTAAAATAATTCCTGTATTTAGGAGGACTGCTCCGTCATAAAGAGAGGAGTAATAATCTGCGAATGTGTCTGCTATCTCCTGGGGGTGAGAAGTGTGTGTGCCATCTGCTTTCTGTAATATAGGGATAGCAACACTCCTAACTTTCTCCCTGATTTTGTGGGCTAGGTATCTATCAGGCTTGTTAGAATAAATAAAATATTCAGCCTTCAATCTTTGGATTGCCCTGATTGAATTGGAGTCTAGGATTTTGGCTAAAGCCTTTTTGTTTTTAACTGAAGTGTTTGCAAAGTAAATATAGCAGATGTTTTTTGGTGTTGAATCTCCAGTTCCCTTATTTCTGTCTGTAGTTTATTTATTGTGTCAGTAGCCTTTTTAATAGCTGTCATTTTTTGTTTTATCAGTAGACCCCTAAGGTACGGTTTATGGGCTGCCCATGTGTTAATTGAGTTAGTGGTCGATCCTACATTTAAAGACCAATATTCCTCCAGCTTCTCAGAGAAAGCCTGCTGTACATGGGGGGCCAAACATCATCGGGTCAAAGGTCCACGACTCTTGTCTATGTATACTAATTATACCCGTCAATTCTACTTGTATAAGTGAATGGTCAGACCAGACGCATGACTGTTTCGAGGTGGAGATAACATTAGGTAACAGTGTCTGACTAACAAAAATATGCGAAATAAAATATGTAGTCTGATGTCTGCCCGTATTTAGCCTCCTATGTGTCTAGTATGTTGTGCATAGTCAGGGACTCCTTTATAGCTTTCGCTATAGTGTTGTGTCTGTGTTGCTTGTTAGTTATTCTTGCTGTCTCTATATTCTTAAATGGAGCTAAAGATATATTAAAATCCCCAGCTAAGATAATTTGAGACTGGGACCACTGCGTCAGAAGATGTGATATCTGTCTGAAAAAAACATCTTGTTTCTCATTAGGGGCATAGACATTACACATGGTAACTGGAGTATTGTGGATACGCCCCTTAACAATGAGATACCTGCCATTCGGATCATCAATCACCTTGTCTGTGTGGAACTGGAGTGATTGGTGAATGGGAATAGATAACTCCTCTTTTTTGTATCTGTCGAGTGGTAATGCAAAGGGAATTGTTTTGACCAATATTGGGGGATTATTGCGTCCGTGAAGTACATTTCTTGTAGCAATACAAGGTCTGCCCTAACCCTAAGATATTGGGTTAGTGCTGTTTTTCTCTTCACGTCCGTATTGAGGCCTCTCACATTATGTGAAATAATCTTAACACTTCTAGCCATCAGTTATGCCTTACCCGTTTGGACCTTCAGCCCTTACCCTTCCTTCTTGTTCAGTGTAGCGCCTAGTACCACTATAACAAAACATTAACAAACATTGTAAATAATTCCATAGTTGAACCTGAAAAACATGAACCTTAAATGAGCTTGTAGCCCAAATCTTATCACTAGACCTTTATCTACAATGTCTAACAATACATGAAGAGCAGCAAACGTGCAATATTAACATTTTTGTACTGGAATGTAAATTTTGAGTGCAGGGAAGTCCTATATAGAGTAGCATTATCGGCCTGCTTATACGCCTCCCCTCTGTTATTAAACATTCTACCCTTCTTATATCAAGAACCTAATATATGTGAGGAATAAGTCCTTCCTTCTTGTAGAGTCCCAAAGTCTTATCTTTGTCTCTTTTAATTAACTCCTCTTGCTGTAATAACCGAGAGACCTTCCAGATCCCCTCTTTTACTAGCATCCCCTGATCCCAAAGTGGGAATTACTTAATCAGTCAGCAGGGTTGTCAGCTCAAAGAATCTCTATCAAATAACAGATAATCCCATAAACAAAACTAAGCTTATACTCATCTGCAACATGTCCTCCCAGGGGTTGTACAATGATAAACCCTAGATGTGTTCGCCCCTCTGTACATACAGTCAGGGCTTCAGGTCTTCTGTTTCTTCTAGGAGACCCTCATCCAGCTCTGCCTCTCTGGCAGAGAGCGAGCTGTATTTCGCTCTGTGGCCCCTTTTTCAGCTTGGTCAGAGGACACCCGGGGGTCCTCCAGACCCAGGTGGCTACAGATATCAGGGATGTCCCGAATTTCCTTTAATGGTATATGTGATCCCATTATGGATAATGATGAAGGCAAAGGGGAATCCCCATCTGTAGTTGATTTCATTCTTCCTCAGCAGCAGAGTTAGTGGTCTCATGGCTCCTCTTTTTTCTGTAGGGTCCTCAAGCAGACGCTTGAAAGAACTGGACAAATGACCCCTGAAACTTGAAGGTCGGGTTCTTCCTAGAGGCCGCCAGAATAGCCTCCTTCTCTTGGAATCAAAACATGCAGACTATGACATCTCTAGGTGGGGCATCCCCCTTAGGTTTCGCCCTTAGAGCCCTGTGAGCCCTTTCCATCTGGAAGCATCCATCTTCAGAGTGGCCTGTGATGGCCTGAAATAACTGAGACAGGTATCTTTCCAGTTCAGTAGGTGTTACAGATTCAGGGATCCCCTTCAGTCAAATATTGCATCTGTGGCTACGATTCTCAAGGTCTTCCATTCTATCTTGTATTGTCTCCAGTTCCTGCTGGTGTAGTGTCACCTGCTGGGATATGGAGGTAACCTCCTCCATAACTGTATTTTCACTTTCTTCCAGGGTGGAGACCCTGTTGCCCAACTCTTGTATATCCTGTTTAATCTCGGCCAGGCTACCTGTTACAGTATTCTGCATAGCATCCATTTTCTCCCAGAGCTTATCGAAGCTAGAGGATATATCTTGTTTTGAGACCAGATTTTTAATGTCCACCTTCATGACTGGGGTATGATCTTGCCCATGCTGTGAAGTAGTGGCATTTAGGTCTACCTCCTCCTCTTGGTCAGTTAGCAGGGCCTCCGAAGCTTTATCCCCCTTCATTTGTTTAAAAAAGTGGTGTGTGGCAGGAGCCTTACCCCCCCCCCCCGGGCAGGTTTATTTGACTTTCTGGCAGACATAATAGAATGGGTAGTTCTATACAGGGAGTGCAGAATTATTAGGCAAATGAGTATTTTGACCACATCATCCTCTTTATGCATGTTGTCTTACTCCAAGCTGTATAGGCTCGAAAGCCTACTACCAATTAAGCATATTAGGTGATGTGCATCTCTGTAATGAGAAGGGGTGTGGTCTAATGACATCAGCACCCTATATCAGGTGTGCATAATTATTAGGCAACTTCCTTTCCTTTGGCAAAATGGGTCAAAAGAAGGACTTGACAGGCTCAGAAAAGTCAAAAATAGTGAGATATCTTGCAGAGGGATGCAGCACTCTTAAAATTGCAAAGCTTCTGAAGCGTGATCATCGAACAATCAAGCGTTTCATTCAAAATAGTCAACAGGGTCGCAAGAAGCGTGTGGAAAAACCAAGGCGCAAAATAACTGCCCATGAACTGAGAAAAGTCAAGCGTGCAGCTGCCAAGATGCCACTTGCCACCAGTTTGGCCATATTTCAGAGCTGCAACATCACTGGAGTGCCCAAAAGCACAAGGTGTGCAATACTCAGAGACATGGCCAAGGTAAGAAAGGCTGAAAGACGACCACCACTGAACAAGACACACAAGCTGAAACGTCAAGACTGGGCCAAGAAATATCTCAAGACTGATTTTTCTAAGGTTTTATGGACTGATGAAATGAGAGTGAGTCTTGATGGGCCAGATGGATGGGCCCGTGGCTGGATTGGTAAAGGGCAGAGAGCTCCAGTCCGACTCAGACGCCAGCAAGGTGGAGGTGGAGTACTGGTTTGGGCTGGTATCATCAAAGATGAGCTTGTGGGGCCTTTTCGGGTTGAGGATGGAGTCAAGCTCAACTCCCAGTCCTACTGCCAGTTTCTGGAAGACACCTTCTTCAAGCAGTGGTACAGGAAGAAGTCTGCATCCTTCAAGAAAAACATGATTTTCATGCAGGACAATGCTCCATCACACGCGTCCAAGTACTCCACAGCGTGGCTGGCAAGAAAGGGTATAAAAGAAGAAAATCTAATGACATGGCCTCCTTGTTCATCTGATCTGAACCCCATTGAGAACCTGTGGCCCATCATCAAATGTGAGATTTACAAGGAGGGAAAACAGTACACCTCTCTGAACAGTGTCTGGGAGGCTGTGGTTGCTGCTGCACGCAATGTTGATGGTGAACAGATCAAAACACTGACAGAATCCATGGATGGCAGGCTTTTGAGTGTCCTTGCAAAGAAAGGTGGCTATATTGGTCACTGATTTGTTTTTGTTTTGTTTTTGAATGTCAGAAATGTATATTTGTGAATGTTGAGATGTTATATTGGTTTCACTGGTAAAAATAAATAATTGAAATGGGTATATATTTGTTTTTTGTTAAGTTGCCTAATAATTATGCACAGTAATATTCACCTGCACACACAGATATCCCCCTAAAATAGCTATAACTAAAAACAAACTAAAAACTACTTCCAAAACTATTCAGATTTGATATTAATGAGTTTTTTGGGTTCATTGAGAACATGGTTGTTGTTCAATAATAAAATTAATCCTCAAAAATACAACTTGCCTAATAATTCTGCACTCCCTGTATATCACAGCACTTGTGGAGTCTAGCTGTTCCTTGCAGAGATCTATATCCCCCAGTAATGTTGTAGCAGGGTAAAGTGTCCAGCATCAAGATTTCCCCTCCTCTCAATGCAGGAGCTTCCAGGATTTATTAATATATAGGCCTCATTCAGTGTAGTGGCTTAGATGGATGATTTCCAAACGTGGGCAGTGTGTCCCTTACAGCTTACTTCCCTCTACATATATAGTGTATTTTGCTATGACCTTAACATGGCATCTCACTTGCCCCCATGAGGGAACCACAGTCTCCTAACTTGATCGCACTTCTGCCTATGAGGATTCACTAGCAGGCCAGGTGTGGGGCATACGTAGCATTTTTACTTTTGCAGCTCAGGGGCTCTGCCCTTACCAGCGTTCCTCATACCATGTGCTCACATTCCATCAGCAACCCACTGTGTCCAGACCGGGGCTTTCTGATTAGAGCACATACCACCATGCTCTGCGTAGTTTTTTTTTCTACACTCCGGAGTGCCGCATGGTCCCCCAAGATGACCGCCGCCTGTTTTGCTCAGAGCCGCACTGGGAGCGTTCCCTCCCCGGCAGTGCGCTCCGGATCTGCCCCTGTCTGTCTTCAAGTGCTCAGGGTATCATGGCATGTTGTCCCCTCCAGGGGATTGAAGTTTGAAGTCGGATTGTTGCTTGCTCCCTTACACTCAGCTGATCCACTAAGCGACTGACTCCATGTCCCTCCAGGTTCCGCCCCCCTTTAGCTAATATTTAAAGGGACAATCTAGTCCAAAATAAACTTTTATGATTCAGATAGGGCATGTAATTTTAAACAATTTTCCTATTTACTTTTATCACCTTGAAGGCCGCCTCTTCTCTCAGGGCATTTTGAAAGTTTTTCACCACTAGAGGGTGTTAGTTCATGTGTGTCATATTGATAACACTGTGCTCACACACGTGAAGTTCCAGGGAGCCAGCATGATTGGCTAAAATGCAAGTCTCTCAAAAGAACTGAAATAAGGGGGCAGTTGGCAGAGGCTTAGATACAACATAATCACAGAGATAAAAAGTGTACTTATATAACTGTGTTGGTTATGCAAAACTAGGGAATGGATAATAAAGGGATTATCTATCTTTTAAAACAATAAAAATTCTGGTGTAGACCATCCCTTTAATTTTATGATTACTAACAATACTCATATCAAACATTAGAAAGAGCAAATATTTCATTCTTAATAATATGAATACGTACAGCAGGAATGAGAAACTCTGTAAAATTACCATTTGTCAAATTAAATTCTGACCTAAAATCTACTCTGTTAATATGTGCTGCTTGATTCATATGTTGGGTCACTATAACTTTTAAGCCTTTAACAACCAATGACGTACCCTGTACGAGACCTCGCTTTTGTAGGAAGCCTGCAGGCGGAAGGGAGGGTATGTCGTGGTCATTAAGGGGTCATAAAGGAAAATGTGACCAGAACATGTTTGAGTTGACCTGCAGAATCACCATTGGATCCCCCTGACATTGACATTCAGTACATACAATTATTTTTCTTATAAATTAATCTTGTATGGTTCAGAGAGCACATGCAATTTAATAGACTTTTAAATTTGCATCTATTATGAAATTTATTTTGTACTCTCTATTGAAAAGCATATCTAGTTAGGCTCAGGAGCAGTAACACACTACTAGGAGCTAGCTGCTGAGTGGTAGCTACACACACACATGCTTTGTCATTGGCTCCTCAGATGTTTTCATCTAGCTACCAGTAATGCATTGCTACTCTGGAGCTGACTTTAGCTGGTAACTACTTTGCAGGGGTTACATACAGAAGGATCACTCACAATGCTTTAGGAAAGTGTATCAAATGATTTATCTACAAAATTCTTCTTAGACTTTAATGGATCATTTTGCACATAAATCATTAGCTAAATGTTTCTAAAGGATTGTGATCAACCTCATGATTATATACAAGCAACAGTGCAGTAATACAATTATCATATATTAGAGCATATTATTTTAATGGTATGAACTTCATTTGATCTTTAACAAGGATTGAAATAACACTTATAATCAATCAGTTAAAATATCTGTGTTCAAAAGTGACATTAGCTGTTCTTTAGTTATTTTGATAAATGACATTCTGGGTAATATAGTTATGTCTGCTTGCAACATCTGTTTTGCAATGTAAGATGCATTTAAATAAGTCATTATATGGCTGTCAGCTGAGGTAATAAGTACCTAATAGTACATAATGTTGTATGAATAATAACTTCCAAAATAGTTTTAGCATATATATTCAATAGCCTGTACACATTAAAAAAACTTAATGTTTGACATAACAGAGCACACACACACACACCCATATATATATATATATATATATATATATATATATATATATATATATATAATTAACATTGGGTTCTATGGAAGCTTAATACAAAAAAAAAAAGAAGTAAAGAAAAATAATGTCAACAAATGACATACAAATTGGCAAGAAACAAACAAAAAAACAAAGCCAGTAAGCAACACATAGTTGGAGTCAGAGCCATAGGTCGTTATACAGGAAGCGATGATGAGATGTCAGGAATAAAAGTGATTCTGTAATGTTGACCCCTGCCACAGGGTGCTGGAGTCTGTTGACAAGCAAACCTATTGATTAACTGTCAGGCCTACTCTGTTCCATATTGGAGAGTATAGTTCACTAGGGTTATATCTGCTGGTGGAAAGAATAAAACTAATACGAAAAATATCCAGAAAGTAGCGTTGAATGGGACACATAATCCATCTGGTCATCATATAAAAATTATCACCAAGGGCTGCAACAGGCATGACTAGAACCTTATTAAGCAATTATGTAAGGCAGAAGGTGTTAAGGACAAATAAAAGCAGGATGGACGAAATAAACAGAGAGAAATGAGGGAAAAAAAGCTAAAACAATATAATTTATGCTTATCTGATAAATTAATTTCTTTCATAGTGGTGAGAGCACATGATCCATTACTCCAGGGAATTATACTCCTGGCCACTAGGAGAGGGCAAAGATCCCAAAACTCAAAGAGCCCTTAAACCCCCTCCCACCTGGGCTACTGGAAATTAGTCTGACATGTAGCCAAACCAGAAGAAAAGAAGGTAGAAAAAGAAGATAAGAACAATACAAAAAAAGAACAGAGAAAGAAAGAGAAGAATATTGGAACTTTTACCAGAAAAGAAAAAACAATGATAGAAAACACTGAGTGGGGGCTTGTGGACTCTAACCACCAAGAAAGAAATTAATTCATCAGGTAAGCATAAATTATAATTTAGTTCATAAAGGTGGTGAGAGTCCACGATCCATTACTCCTGGCAACTAATACCTAAGCTGTAGAGTCCATGAATAATCTGGGTGGATTTATACTATTCCGAATACATTGGATGATTAGTTGTTTTTTCTTGTTCGATTAAAGGGTCAGTCTACTCCAGAATTTTTATTGTTTAAAAAGATAGGCAATCCCTTTATAGAAACATAGATATTGACGGCAGATAAGAGCCATAGGCCCAGCAAGTCTGCCCGATATTACCTAACAGTATAAACTTATCTAGTTTGTAGGATAGCCTTATGCTTGTCCTAGGCATTTTTAAAGTCCCCGACAGTGTTTGTCATTACCAACTCTTGAGGAAGTTTACTCCATAAATGAATCACTCTTTCTGTAAAGTAGTGCTTCCTCAAATTACTCCTGAATCTACCCTTCAGCTTGAGATCATGACCCCTTGTTCTTGAATTTTCCATTTTATGTAAAATACCCACAGCCTCAGTTTTGCTAAGCCCTTTACCGTACTTGAAAGATGCTATCATATCACCTCTTTCCCTTCTCTCCTCTAAGCTATACATATTTAGGTCATTGACCTATCCTGGTAAGTTTTATTTTTTAGACCATGTACTATTTTGGTAGCCCTCCTTTGATCGGATTGAAGTTTGTTAATATCCTTCTGAAGGTTTGGCCTCCAGAACTGCTTTATTACCCATTCCCCAGTTTTGCATAACCAACTGATATATTAATACACTTTTTACCTCCATGATTACCTCTTATCTAAGCCTCTGCAGACTGCCCCCTTATCTCAGTTCTTTTGACAGACTTGCATTTTAGCCAATCAGTGCTGACTCATAAATAACTCCACAGGAGTGAGCACAATGTTTATCTAAATGGCACACATTAACTAGCACTGTCTAACTGTCAAAATGCATGAGATAAGAGGCAAATTTCAACAAAGAATACAGAGAGAACAAAGCAAAGTTGATGATAAAAGTAAATAGGAAAGTTGTTTAATGCCCTATCTGAATCATGAAAGTTTAATTTTGACTAGACTGTCTCTGTTTCTTGGCTTCCAGGAAAAACAGAAAACCCTGCTTCTGAGAAGAGATGGAAAACTTTTGGTTTTTAGAATGATGAGAACAAAGAAAATGTCCAGAAGTCCTGGATTTTGCCTTAGACTTAATATCCTGAAGGAGAATGACACCTTTTCCCCCAGTCACTGCAGAAGTAATGTCATCTAAACCAGACCCAAACATTACTTTGCCTTTAAAAGGAAGAGACAGAAGTCTCTATTTAGAATACGTCAGCAGACCATGATTTCAACCATAAGGACCCTTCAAATCAAAACTGCCAGAGCCAAAGTCTTAGCATTGATCTTAACATCAACAAAAGCATCACAGATGAAAGCATTAGTCGTTTCTAAGAGTGTCAATTGATTAGAAAACTCTTCAGAATTAGAAACCTCAGAAAGTTGCTCAGATAATACTAACCACTAAAATGGTAGAGGCTGCTGCAACACAAGCAATAGGCACTGCTTGCCTTAAAAATAAAACCTGCTTGCAAAAAAGCTTTTCTATGTAGTACTATCCCTTCCAGAGGAATAGTAGTACGTTTGGTCAAACTAGAAATAGCTCCATCCACTTTAGGAATCGTTTCCCCAAGGATCTAAATTAGAAGCAGGTAAAGGAAACATCATTTTAAATCTTTGGGCAGCATTAAAAGGACACCAGGCTTAGACCAATCATTAGAAATTATCTCAGAGATAGCATTAGCAACTGAAAACACTTCAGGTAACGTAACAGGGAACTTAAAAACACGAATCCAACAGTTTAACAGACTTATTTAACAAACAGAGGGCGGGCAGATACCCTTAGAAGCAAGAGCAGCATTAACCTGATCAGAATGCATACGATCAGATCGTACATGACTTGCAAAGTTGAGCAGGGGGCATAACATACACCAGCTTGGAAATAAAGACACTTTAAATAAGTAGGAAAGTGTTCAAATCTGGCTTCTGGGACACTAGTAATAGCAGCAGAGAGGGAACAGAATAAGTATGCTCCATTATGAATATAAACAGGCAGGCACTAAGAAGAAAAAAAAAGAAAAAACAGGCAATGAATTAAACAGAGCAATAAAAGGTAGCGTAAATAAAGCAACCTTACATGCAAATAAAGCAGCTCACCCGAGGCTTAAGCAAACTTCAGGAGGGTTAAATATCCATATAGAATAGATGAGTGCTAACCCCGGCAAGCATGTGAACATCCTATGGGATATATCCAAAACTAAGTACCTACTAATAGCCTACAGGCTTTAATAGACGCCTACAGTTCTTATATAAAACAACATTTATGCTTACCTGATAAATTTCTTTCTTTCCGGATATGGTGAGTCCACGACATCATCCTTTACTGTTGGGAATATCACTCCTGGTCAGCAGGAGGGGGCAAAGTGCACCATAGAAAAGCTGTTAAGTATCACTTCCCTTCCCACAAACCCCAGTCATTTGACTGAAGGGAAATGGAAAAAGGAAAAATGCAAAGGTGTAAAGGTGCCTGACGTTTAGTCAAAAATAACTGTCTTAATACAATGGGTGGGGTTGTGGACTCACCATATCCGGAAAGAAATGCATTTATCAGGTAAGCATACATTTTGTTTTCTTTCCTAAGATATGGTGAGTCCACAACGTCATCATTTACTGTTGGGAACCAATACCAAAGCTAGAGGACACAGATGACTAGGGAGGGACAAGACAGGTAGACCTAAACAGAAGTCACCACCGCTTGAAGAACATTACTCTCAAAAGAAACCTCAGCCGAGGCAAAATAATCAAATTTAAAAAATTTGGAAAAAGTATGCAGAGAAGACTAAGTTGCAGCCTTGCAATCTGTTCCAGAGAAGCTTAATTGTTGAAGGCCCAAAAAGAGAAAAACAGTCCTTGTGGAATGAGCTGTAATTCTCTCAGACGGCTGCTAACCAGCCGTCTCATAAGCAAAATGAATTATACTTCTCAACCATAAAGAAGAGAAATATCAGATGCTTTCTGACCCTACGTATTCCTGAGAAATACACAAACAGGGCAGAGGATTGGCGAAAACCTTAGTCGCCTATAGGAAGACTTTCAGAGCACGCACGACATCCAGATTGTGCAACCAACGTTCCTTATGAGAAGAAGGATTAGGAACAACAATTTTCTATCTGAAACCACTTAAGGAAGAAAACCCAACTTTGAACGAAGAACCACCTTATCAGCCTGAAAGATAAGATAAGGCAATCACACTGCAAAGCCGAGAGTTTCAAAACTCTCCGAGCAGAATAGATAACAAAAAGAAACAGTCTTCCAAGATAATAACTTAATATCTATGGATTGCAAAGGCTCAAATGTAGCCTGCTGTAAAACTTTAAAAACAAGGTTAAGGCTCCAAGGAGGAGCAACAGACTTAAACACAGGCCTGATTCTGACTATTGCCGGAGAAAAAGATAGAACATCTGGCACATCCGCCAGACATTTGTGAAACAATTTCTTCTCCAGACCTTCCTGGATAAAGGACAAAATCCTAGGAATGCTGACCTGACTCCAAGAGTAGCCCTTGGATTCACACCAATAAAAGTATTTATGCCATACCCTATGGTGATCTTTCTAGTAACAGGCTTCCAAAACTGAATCAAGGTCACAATGACCGACTCAGAAAAAACATGCTTAGATAGAACTAAGCGGTAAATCTCCAAGCAATTAGCTTCAGAGAAGCAAGATATGGATGAAGGAATATAACCTGTGTTAGAAGGTCCTTCCTCAGAGTCAACCTCCAAGGTGGAAGAGATGACAACTTCACTAGGTCTATATACCAGGTGCTGCAAAGTCACCCAGGAGATAATAGAATTACTGATGATCTCTCCTGTTTAATACGAGCAATGACTTGTGGAAGGAGAGCAAACAGAGGAAACAAGTATGATAGACTAAAAAGCAGGCTGGCATCAGTGGCCACAATCAGCCAGGAATGTCTCCAGAAACATGTGCCCTGAGACAGTTTAAAGAACCAGTAGCTTTAGTTGAGCACAAGCTCTATAAATTCCAAGGGCAGCCTAATAAGCCACAACACAAAGGACCAGCACCTGTGGGTGGATTCAAATTCTTGACCTTTGGTTTCCCAGCTAGGTGTGCTAACCACTAAGCTATACCAGAGGGTACTCCTGAGAAACCACCATGGAAAAGAGTCTCTTAAAGCTGAACCAGATCTATCCTCTAAGAAAGATGCAAATGGTCACCGTTCCCTTGACTGAGCATGCATAACTGCAGAGCTCTCAAATGGGCTCAAGAAAAGGGATGACATCCCTGGGACCCTCAGACAAATTACCTCAACATATTGAACCACTGAAAAGTGAAGGGAAAATCAGCTACAGCTGGATTCAAACTCCCAACCCTCTGGTTACAAGAAAGGCTAAACTATCTACCGGACCACTATAGCTTGCTGTTGGCCGAACAGTAGACTGTGGAGAGAGGTAAGAGAAAGAAATCTTTGATTATCTGACCTCCATTAGAAATATTCTCATAGAGAGAGAATCTAATAAGGTCCCCCAAAAAAATCACCCTTGTAGTTGGAACAAGGGAACTCTTCCCTAGATTCACTTCACATCCATGGGAATGTAGAAAAGACAAGATCTCTTGAAAAAGAGTTTGAACCATATATTTGTCCAGGTGGGCACCCCTGCAATTCTTTCTAGGATGACGAATCTCAGAAACTTGAGAAGATCCCGGATAATTGGAACAAGGAGATACACATCCTTCAGGTCAATGTTCGTCATGAACAGACCCTCTTGAATCAAAGCAGAATGTATACTATTTGAAGTTTAATACCTTCCCGTTCCCTGACTGGAACTGGAACTATCACTCCCAAAGAGGAAGGTCCTGAACCCAGTTCAAGAACGCCTGTCATCATACCTGGACTGCAGATACTCTAGAAAGGAGAAATCTGCCCCTGGGAGGAAATTTTAGAATGCTACCCCCTGGACCAAGACTGGTTGGGATTCCAAATGACTGGACTGTCCCTGCAGAGAGAGGGAAATAAAAACTTCCTCTAGTCTATCCCACTTGATGTGTGGTAGAAAAGACCTTTTTCCACCCGTAAAGTCAGAGGTTAATTCTGCCATACCAGGTCCAAACAAGGTCTCACCCTTGTAAGGAAGTGCCAGAAGCTTGAACTTGGAGGAAACATTAAATATAATCCAAATATGGCCACGGTTATCACATGTCTTGGTCAAATTGGATATTGAACCTGCATCTGCAGTGTTATAAAGCCTAGGCTGTGCCACTAAGCCACAGGTAGGCTTCTCAGCTGACCAAGATTTCAGCCACAATGCCCCGCAGGCTAGCACAGCAAGTCTAAGTAGACAAGGCATCGCTCTAGATGATCAAATAAACCTCCAGCTTCTTATACACAGATCTGCAAAGGAGCAGCTATCCTCTATAGGGATCGAAGTTCTCTGAGCCATAGTAGAAATGCTCCCTTCTACTTAAGGCACCGTGCATTTTAATTGAATCAGCGATAGGAAAATCCTTTAAAGGATGGGAGACAGGGAGAAAGGTATCCCTAGCTTCTCCTATTCCTGTGAAAATATCCAAAACACGTCTAGAAACACTTCCTCATAGAAAGGAACATCATAGAAATGATAAAGTTAACAAAACTTTCAAGGGTTGACGACAGGGGTATCAATGTCGTCCAAGTAGCTAAAACCTCCTTTTACAGTACACAAGGTGTCTGAAGGACACCACTTCAGCATCAGATGAAGGAATTCTACTGTCCGAATCTGAGATTTCACCCTCAGAAGCTATTGAGGAATCCTCCTCACCAGACTGAGGAGAGAGAGCAACCTGTGTAGCAGATTATAGAGCAGAAACCTTACTATCTGACTCTTAAATGTCCTCTTGCGTTTCCCCTGTAGGAAGGAAAAGCAGATAAAGCTGCAGATACCGCAGAGGATACCTGCGCTGCAAAATCTGCAGGCAAATACACTCCTGCAGGAGATGAGAGGAACTGCAGGGCACTGCATGTAACGCCATAGAGGGTTAGGACGTTTAAGGAGAAAACTGTGGCATTGCCTGAACAGCATCATCCTGGGAGACATGAGGCTCAGAGGGCAACAACCTATGTTCTATAGTTTTTATACTTTTGCCCTACTAGTATAGGTGGCCACACCCGGAACTCTCAGATACTTAACTGCTGACTTAGCAACTATGCTATTCAAGCAGCACTGAGGCATAAACTTCCCCTAAGAGACAAGAGGCATGCGGTTGAAACAAAATAAAATCTTTATTATTAAAAGATTCATTATAAATATGAGAGACAAAAAGGTTTATAAAAAAACAATTTAGTCCTCAAGAGCCACTAATCAATTTTAGCTTAAAAAGTACTAGATATAGACTGGATTAGCTCACCACTGAATTACAGTGGAATAAACCTGCATATATATAAACCCTCAACTTGAGGATGTAAAAAATATGCACTCCGGTAGTACACAAGACTCTATATAATGTATGGCACATACAAGAATACTTTTATTTGTAAGAATTAACATATTGCCTCAGTAACATTTATTAATGTGTAACATTCACTTAAAATGTGTCCTATCATTTTCAAGCCATGTTTTCTCTCCGGAGAAACAATCAGAGGCAGGCATAATAGCGTTCGTGGTCACACTGAGAACGAGACGAGTTAACATCTGACTGAACAAGATTCAAGACCTGTCCTCAAAATGACCAAATAATGACACCGCTCCATTTCTGCTCAAAACACGGAAGAAAACAGCACACATAGGCGCCCCATAGGAAAGTACGCTCTCCTATATCTACCACCTCCGCTATCGATTTACCCAAATTAGGGTTGCGCAGCTCTATCGTGTAACATGCACTCAAATAAACAAAGTTCTTCATTTTTAATTATGTAAGAGAATTAAATTTAAGCCCGAGCCTCCATAGAGTTAACCCCTTTCTCCTTGAAGGAGATTAACCCCTAAGTCTCTAATCACATGTCAATGAAGTGCCTGCCCACTGCCATGAATATCCTTCATTAAGGATTTTGAGTCTCATATTAGGTGCAGATTTAATATTTTTTTCCTTCGTTCTTAACCCCTTCAGTGCCAGTGCGTGGAGTATGGCTAGACCCAATCTTGACAAGGAAAAATCAGAGTAAACCTACTCTGGCTTTCTAACGCTAAAATCTTGCTTGAAGTAAAGAAATCTAATTTTCTTCAGACACCAAAACTTCACCTCCTCCATGCACCAAGGCAAAGAGAATGACTGTGGTTTGTGGGAAGGGACGTAATACTTAACAGATTTGCTGTGGTGCTCTTTGCCTCCTCCTGCTGGTCAGGAGTGATATTCCCAACAGTAAATGATGACCTCGTGGACTCTCCATATCTTAGGAAAGAAATATAACTTATAAACCCCCAAACTTACCTGAAAGGCACCTATACTGCTAGACTTACCATCAGCATAAATAACTGCTTCCAGTAGATAGCCAATCCAGTGATGTACGCGTGACAGCAGAGAATCTAAATATAGAGTATAATGTAGAACCACCAGGAGGCAGCTAGGGGCCAGTCCCTGGGACACCTGTGACTAACTCCCATAGGGTTTTCTTATGCCACTACCTATACTCCAAAGACATCCTTCTGTCCAAACAGTAGCTTCCTGAGGAGAAAACTAGGCCTCAAATTGGTCTAAGCACCCTGTTCACAAACACCTGGAGCATTTCCCTTCTTCAGCAACACAACAAAGTATCTCCTTGTGAAAGTGTTAAAGTTAGTGGGAAACAATCCTCCAATACATCCACAAATATTGCAATAGGAGAAAGCGGCTCAGGTGCGGTCACAATCAGGGCTCACTCGGCCTCCGTGATTTATCTCACTGCAACGAATGCCCTTCCGTAACGCTTTGGATTTCTCTTATACTTTAACGTCCCTTACCGCAACACCTTGTGACGTCACCGGGGGCACTTCCAGACTGTACCTCTGTGGATACAGAGAGCTGAACGGATCCTCCCCTCAAATGTGTAAACAGCCAATCCACTGGCTCCTCCAATGATGTCACCGGGGGTGTGTGAATCCTGCTCCACTGCAATTGGTCAGTAACGGGTCGACTCCAGCAATCCACAGCATGGAACGGATTTCAGGAACAATAAATCACCAGCTGTGCTCACTAGTTAGGTCAAAAGACGAAGTAGATAAGAAAGTGTAAGGAGCACCAGCCGGAGATAAATTAAAAGTACTATTTTACTGTAAACTTTGTAAAAACACCTGGTAAACCAGGCCGAGACACAAGTTAGGAGGTCAGCAAACAGCTGACGCTCTTCGGCTCGAAGCCGTAATCAAAGCTGCTCAAGCCAAAATGCGTCAGCTGTTTGTTTGCTGACCTAACTTGTGTCTCGTCCTGGTTTACCAGGTGTTTTTACATAATTTACAATAAAATAGTACTTTTAATTTATCTCCGGCTGGTGCTCCTTACACTTTCTTATCCATTTCCCTTCTTCACCTTACTCCTGTGAAGACAAAGACAAGACTAGTTTCCAGTAAGATGGTAGGGGTTTTAAGAGGTCTTGGAGTTTTGAGATCTTTGCTTCATCCTAGTAGCCAGGAGTATAATTCCCAGGAGTAATGGATTGTGGCCTCTCATCACCCATGATGATTTCACTTCCTGTGATGCAAAGCAGACCTGCTCCAAACTATTGGCAATTATATTACTCCAAGGAGAGAGGTGGAAAACAGACCAGCTCAAGTGACATCAAGTGTATGACCATGTTGCAAAGGGGACGGAAAACAAACGTGTTCCAGAGACAGCATGTGTATTATCTCTATGCTTAAAAAAGGGAAAGGGAAGAGGAGACAAACTACAATATGCTCTGATAAAAGTGGATATTTTCACCTTCGCATTCCATTTTTCCCTCAAACGGATGGAAGGTGGTAGGGAAGACAGAGCACAGCTACAGTCAATGCACACTCATATCCATAGGCAGAAAGTCAGTAGTGAGTTCTGCTTTGTTAATAGTGATACACACTGCTAATGTAGCTTGAGTTGAGCCAAAACCCATTTTTTGTCTCTATTGGCAACCTGGCACCTAAATTTGTTATAGGGACAGTATACATCAATTTTCGATTGACTACATGAAATAGACAATACTATAAAGATAAATATGCACAGATACTGATATACAAATCCAGTATAAAAACTTTTACTTACTTAGAAGCTCCCACTTTAGCACTGTTGATGATGTTGGGCTGGGACACCCTCTGAAAGGGGCTGGAAAAGCAGGAACAGCAGGAACAGCAGGAACACCCCCCCCTCTCCCATCCCATGCATATGTAAAGACCCATTACACAACCAGGAGCCTGTAGACATCAGTATACATCTTAAACTTTAGAGCTTGGTTAGGAGTCTGAAAATCAGCACAATGTTATTTAAATATTAGCCAAAGTATACATTTTTAGAAAACCACTTCCAGATGGGCTATATAAATGGATCATCTACAAAACATTTATGCAAATAAAAATCTAGTGTACAATGTCCCTTTAAGTCGTGGTAATCAGTTTGTGAATATGTTAAATATAGTCATAACAATATAAGATTTTTTTTGTCAAAGATTAGTCAAACTTATATCAATATTTCCTATATATTTTTGCAATTTGTAAATAGTAGTTTGGAGAAATAGAAAGCAACACTTTAGTGTTTATGTATCATATGATATATGCACTGGAGTGCCCCAAACAATTGGAAACATCTATCCCATTCAGAGGTTAGAACAAACATAAACAAAATCAGGTAAGGAGGACTATTATACCGTCTCAAAAATGTTTCTTGCTTCCCCCCTGTTACAGGAATATTACAATAACATAATTTATGTAAGAACTTACCTGATAAATTCATTTCTTTCATATTAGCAAGAGTCCATGAGCTAGTGATGTATGGGATATACATTCCTACCAGGAGGGGCAAAGTTTCCCAAACCTCAAAATGCCTATAAATACACCCCTCACCACACCCACAATTCAGTTTAACGAATAGCCAAGAAGTGGGGTGATAAAAAAGTGCAAAAGCATATAAAATAAGGAATTGGAATAATTGTGCTTTATACAAAAATCATAACCACCACAAAAAAAGGGCGGGCCTCATGGACTCTTGCTAACATGAAAGAAATGAATTTATCAGGTAAGTTCTTACATAAATTATGTTTTCTTTCATGTAATTAGCAAGAGTCCATGAGCTAGTGACGTATGGGATAATGATTACCCAAGATGTGGATCTTTCCACACAAGAGTCACTAGAGAGGGAGGGATAAAATAAAGACAGCCAATTCCTGCTAAAAATAATCCACACCCAAAATAAAGTTTAATGAAAAACATAAGCAGAAGATTCAAACTGAAACCGCTGCCTGAAGTACTTTTCTACCAAAAACTGCTTCAGAAGAAGAAAATACATCAAAATGGTAGAATTTAGTAAAAGTATGCAAAGAGGACCAAGTTGCTGCTTTGCAAATCTGATCAATACCCTGTTCTCTGATTACAGACAGAAGGGCACCGAGAACCTTTGTAAAAATTCTTGGAGCTGTAGCTAGGCCAAACGGCAGAGCCACAAACTGGTAATGCTGGTCCAGAAAAGAGAATCTCAGGAACTGATAATGATCTGGATGAATCGGAATATGCAGATATGCATCCTGTAAATCTATTGTGGACATATAATGCCCTTGCTGAACAAAAGGCAAGATAGTCCTTACAGTTACCATTTTGAACGTAGGTATCCTTACATAACGATTCAATATTTTTAGATCCAGAACTGGTCTGAAGGAATTCTCCTTCTTTGGTACAATGAAGAGATTTGAATAAAACCCCATCCCCTGTTCCGGAACTGGAACTGGCATAATTACTCCAGCCAACTCTAGATCTGAAACACAATTCAGAAATGCTTGAGCTTTCACTGGATTTACTGGGACACGGGAAAGAAAAAATCTCTTTGCAGGAGGTCTCATCTTGAAACCAATTCTGTACCCTTCTGAAACAATGTTCTGAATCCAAAGATTGTGAACAGAATTGAACCAAATTTCTTTGAAAAAACGTAACCTGCCCCCTACCAGCTGAGCTGGAATGAGGGCCGCACCTTCATGTGGACTTAGAAGCAGGCTTTGCCTTTCTAGCAGGCTTGGATTTATTCCAGACTGGAGATGGTTTCAAAACTGAAACTGCTCCTGAGGATGAAGGATCAGGCTTTTGTTCTTTGTTGAAACGAAAGGAACGAAAATGATTATTAGCCCTGTTTTTACCCTTAGATTTTTTATCCTGTGGTAAAAAAGTTCCTTTCCCACCAGTAACAGTTGAGATAATAGAATCCAACTGAGAACCAAATAATTTGTTACCCTGGAAAGAAATGGAAAGTAGAGTTGATTTAGAAGCCATATCAGCATTCCAAGTCTTAAGCCATAAAGCTCTTCTAGCTAAAATAGCTAGAGACATAAACCTGACATCAACTCTAATAATATCAAAAATGGCATCACAGATAAAATTATTAGCATGCTGAAGAAGAATAATAATATTATGAGAATCATGATCTGTTACTTGTTGCGCTAAAGTTTCCAACCAAAAAGTTGAAGCTGCAGCAACATCAGCCAATGATATAGCAGGTCTAAGAAGATTACCTGAACACAGATAAGCTTTTCTTAGAAAGGATTCAATTTTCCTATCTAAAGGATCCTTAAACGAAGTACCATCTGACGTAGGAATAGTAGTACGTTTAGCAAGGGTAGAAATAGCCCCATCAACTCTAGGGATTTTGTCCCAAAATTCTAATCTGTCAGACGGCACAGGATATAATTGCTTAAAACGTTTAGAAGGAGTAAATGAATTACCCAATTTATCCCATTCTTTGGAAATTACTTCAGAAATAGCATTAGGAACAGGAAAAACTTCTGGAATAACCACAGGAGATTTAAATACCTTATCTAAACGTTTAGAATTAGTATCAAGAGGACCAGAATCCTCAATTTCTAAAGCAATTAGTACTTCTTTAAGTAAAGAACGAATAAATTCCATTTTAAATAAATATGAAGATATATCAGCATCAATCTCTGAGACAGAATCCTCTGAACCAGAAGAATCATCAGAATCAGAATGATGATGTTCATTTAAAAATTCATCTGTAGTGAGAGAAGTTTTAAAAGATTTTTTATGTTTACTAGAAGGAGAAATAACAGACATAGCCTTCTTGATGGATTCAGAAACAAAATCTCTTATGTTATCAGGAACATTCTGCACCTTAGATGTTGAAGGAACTGCAACAGGCAATGGTACTTTACTAAAGGAAATATTATCTGCATTAACAAGTTTGTCATGACAATTAATACAAACAACAGCCGGAGGAATAGCTACCAAAAGTTTACAGCAGATACACTTAGCTTTGGTAGGTCCAGCACTAGACAGCGATTTTCCTGAAGTATCTTCTGACTCAGATGCAACGTGAGACATCTTGCAATATGTAAGAGAAAAAACAACATATAAAGCAAAATTGATCAAATTCCTTAAATGACAGTTTCAGGAATGGGAAAAAAATGCCAAAGAACAAGCTTCTAGCAACCAGAAGCAATGAAAAATGAGACTTAAATAATGTGGAGACAAAAGCGACGCCCATATTTTTTTAGCGCCAAATAAGACGCCCACATTATTTGGCGCCTAAATGCCTTTGGCGCCAAAAATGACGCCACTTCCGGAACGCCGACATTTTTGGCGCAAAATAACGTCAAAAAATGACGCAACTTCCGGCGACACGTATGACGCCGGAAACGGAAAAGATTTTTTGCGCCAAAAAAGTCTGCGCCAAGAATGACGCAATAAAATGAAGCATTTTCAGCCCCCGCGAGCCTAACAGCCCACAGGGAAAAAAGAGTCAAATTTTTGAAGGTAAGAAAAAATGATTAATTCAAATGCATTATCCCAAATATGAAACTGACTGTCTGAAAATAAGGAATGTAGAACATTCTGAGTCAAGGCAAATAAATGTTTGAATACATATATTTAGAACTTTATAAACAAAGTGCCCAACCATAGCTTAGAGTGTCACAGAAAATAAGATTTACTTACCCCAGGACACTCATCTACATGTTTGTAGAAAGCCAAACCAGTACTGAAACGAGAATCAGCAGAGGTAATGGTATATAAATAAGAGTATATCGTCGATCTGAAAAGGGAGGTAAGAGATGAATCTCTACGACCGATAACAGAGAACCTATGAAATAGACCCCGTAGAAGGAGATCACTGCATTCAAATAGGCAATACTCTCCTCACATCCCTCTGACATTCACTGCACGCTGAGAGGAAAACCGGGCTCCAACTTGCTGCGGAGCGCATATCAACGTAGAATCTAGCACAAACTTACTTCACCACCTCCATAGGAGGCAAAGTTTGTACAACTGAATTGTGGGTGTGGTGAGGGGTGTATTTATAGGCATTTTGAGGTTTGGGAAACTTTGCCCCTCCTGGTAGGAATGTATATCCCATACGTCACTAGCTCATGGACTCTTGCTAATTACATGAAAGAAAAGTAGTTTTACACAGGACAGGAATATATGGGGTTTTCCCAAAAAAATAAAATCTGCAATACACTTTAAATTCCCTTACAGAAAAAAAACCCTTTAAAGTCCATTTTATCCAACCCGGCATACTAAAATAAGAAATTAAATAAGTTCAAATTTTTTTTTGAAAATATAATAAACAGTCGAAGAAAAAAACCCTCTACATTGCAGAGCTTTACTCCACCCCATTACCAGTTTTACATATGGCCAATCAGAGGAGGAACGCTAGAAAAAACATGAACAGACCAAATTGGGGCAAATGGATTGCAAAAGCACTAAGTGCCTCCAACTGAAGTTAATAGTAATCAGAACTGGGTTGTGGACCTTCTCCATCATGAATTAAATACATTTATCAGGTAAGCATACATTTTATTTTCGTTCAAATGATGGTGAAAGTCCACAAATAATCACATGTGGATTTAAACCCCGACAAGAGAAATCTATTAGACCACCAGAAATCAGGTGGGACTTAAGTTTAGGCAGGGGCAGAGACTAGTCAGGCATAACAGCCTGCTGAACTTTTCTTCTAAAAGCTGCATTAGAAGAGGCATAAATGTAAAAATGGTAAAACTTAGCAAAAGTATGCAAAGAGGGCCACGTAGCTGCTTTAGAAATCTGGTAAAAAATTATTCATTATTAAAGGCCCACTGCTCTAGATGAGTGAGAAGTAATATTATCAGTAGGGGACTTAACTGCCCCCAGATGTGCTTACTCCTAGGTCACTTCACGTGCATGAGCTCAATGTTATCTATATGAAACATATGAACTAATGCCCTCTAGTGGTCAAAATGCATTCGGATTACAGGCAGTCTTCAAGGTCTAAGAAATTAGCATATGAACCTCCTAGGTTTAGCTTTCAACTAAGTTGTTTAAAATTACATGCCCTATTTAAATCACAAAAGTTTTTTTTGGACTGGACTGTCCCTTTAAGCTCTGGAGGTGTGCACATGTCTGGAGCACTATATGGCAGCAGTTTTGCGAGAATGTTATCCATCTGCAAAAGCACTAGATGGCAGCACTATTTCCTGTCATGTAGTGCGCCAGAAACCTACAACAACAACAAAAAAACACACGTGAAAAAAGCTAATCTGATAATAGAAGTAAATTGGTCCAAAAAAAAAATTAACCAGAAAGGCAGACGGAAGTCTGAAAGACTTTGTAGCTTTCACACAAAACCTAAAAGCTGGACAAAAGAAAGAAACGCATTGACAGTGTCCACAAAAACAATCTTTAGAAGAAAGGAATAGTCACTGATGCCTGCTCCTGCCTGTTTTGCTATTATCACACATATAGAGGGAAGATGAAAATAAGCTTTAATGACAAAAGGCTCCACCAAGATATCCATCCGAAATGTCTGGAAAGGGGGAACCAAATCTGAAGCAGCAACAATAAACCTTGAAAAGTTCATCTGCTCTTCTTTGTCAGAGATAGAGTCATGGACACCAAATCTATTCTAGAGCTCAGGAAGGAGACTAGAGAGCAGTTAAGCACATTCATGCACCAACCATACAAGAGATATAGTCTTCTTTCTGGCATGCAAATGCGTATAAGTGATAGTAGCTGAAATACTTACCTGCTGGAACCAGGAGATCTCAGCGACCATGTTGTAAAACTGGTATTTTGTGTGTCTGAATAGTCTAACAGACTCTGGCATAGCATATCTGTTGACACAGTAAAAGGCCAGGGAGGAAGAATTAGAGGTATGCAAGGCTAAAAGGATAGAATCACAACTAATGTTGCCTTCTCCCTCTGAATTCTTCATAGTAAAAAAGAATGAAGGGGAAAGGTTGAACAATTTCTGAGGCAAGGAATCCATTCCTAGAGCTTGCAGTGTTAGAATTGTGGCATATTATGACTGAAACTATTCAATCTCTGCTATTTGTTGTAATAGGTTTCTGTTGAATTGCTATTTCATTGTAGACACCTGCTTCCTTTCATTGACCTTGGAATGTGAACAGCAGCCAGAAGCTGAACATTGCCTGGTGCCCAGGCAAAGATTGGTGACATAGAAAAATCAATTGCAATCTGCAATTGAAAGAGTGTACTTGGTAGCACTCAAGAGCAAAATAATGAATAAATGGCCATGGATACCTAGGTAAAGGGCCCAGGACAAGGCGATTTAAAACTTAACTTTTATTGGTTTAATAATAAAAAAGAAAAAAGAAAAAGGGTGTTAAAATTCCAACTGGTGTAGAAATGGGAGAATGCAACTCCTAAGGAGAATAATCTGACCAGTATGTGGTATGCTCTCCAAGTTATGTCTACTAGGGGAGGAGGTGAAATAAAAAGAATGTATTGATAATAATTAGTGATACAGCCCTGGGTTATGGGACTGTATCACTTTCAGGTTACTGACCCCCTAATTTAATAAAATCCTCGCGTGTCTAGGGGGTGAGTGATGGTACTAATATATAGAGAGAACCCCAATTATAATGTCCTAGTTGGATGTTATAATATCAGAGTCTAAGTTGTAAATATTGTGCTCTGAAATATCCTACAATAGTCACCACGCACCAGAACGAGTATGCACTAAAAATTGGTAATATGGTAAAAATACTCGTGTGTATACCCCGTACTGGGTACTGAATATATTACTCTGTACTGTGAACAGACTCTGATAGCGGTATCATATAAGCTATTTTGCTTCTAATAACACAACCGGCAAGGAAAAAAACAAATAAAGATAGGTAAAATAAAAGTCTGCTAACACTCTATGAAAGTGCAACAGTGATCTAATGGCTACGTTTGTTGCTTTCTTGAAAATGTTGCAAGTTGATAAATATCACTCTGTAAATAATTAAATTTTGTTAGGAAGTAATTGCGTTGTAATATTGCACTATGTTTGTGCTTAACTTATTAGTACTATTGATCTCAATGAGCAACACATTACCACCTGTCCCTGTGGGGAGCTATTAGTAAAGTCGCACTTATGGTGTCAGAGTATAGTTAAAAGTATTTTACCTTGGTTTAGCCCCTGTTGTAATACCGCCGGTTATATAAATCGATACTGCAAATTATATTGAGTGTAGTTCACTTAAATATAAAAGAGTTAAGCAGTTATTATAACCAGTAAACCCGTATCTGGTCAGTGTGTTTGGTGCACTATAAAGATATCCCCTGTGCAACAGTTGAGTATTACTCCAGGGTACTTATTCCTAGTATATATATGGTAGGATTATTATAAGGTCAGTAAGTGACTCTCCGGTATTAAAGTTGGTATATTCTGAATTACCGGTTATTTAAGTCAACGGGGTCTCTGTATATTGGAGACCTAATATGGTCTGAGCTGAATCGGCTTACAGCTTCAGTCTTAAGTGCCTCGTTTAGAATTAGACACCGTTAGGTAAATTAGTTTGAAAAATTAATTAATCAATATAAGATTGAAGCGGCTCCGTTTAACCAGGTCTCACTCACACGCAGACATACCATTTTAAATTAAATTCTAATAAAGCATTCTACTACCAATTCACACAGTTGTTTAAGTTAAAAAAGGAGAATTTTCTCCAGCTTCCCTGACATGTTTCGCTAAAAAAGGCTTTGTCAAAGGTGGGGCGCCCGCCTTTCTTGGGGCTTTTTATTGGCTGGTAATTGAGAGGCTTGTCTCAATCCTCGATACTGATAGGTTACCTTCCCTGCAATACTATTGGTGGAAAGAGAAGGTGTATTGGTCTGACGTGATCTGTTAGACATCTGTCACTTTGCTCCGTTATTAACTGAGTTTAGAATAGTAGGAGCAGATATACCTATATAGATATAGGGACAAAATGAGTGCCTATGGGAAAAGGCCAGTCAGTATGTTGATCACAGGTTGAGAGAATTTCTGGAGGCCCTTCCCTCCTATGTCCAAGATACTATGGAGGTTTTACAGAGGTTGGAAAATATTAACATCAAGAAAGAAACCTGGCTTGTCACAGCAGACGTGGAGTCCCTATATACCTCTATAGAACATGATAAGGGACTTAGGGCAGTCCAATTTTTTCTCAATCAAGGGTCCTCTGAAAATGACGATCATGATCTGTTCATTTTAAAGTTATTGGAATTTGTCCTCAAATACAATTTCTTTACGTTTGCCAACCAGTTTTACCTTCAAGTTCAAGGGACGGCGATGGGCACAGCTTGTGCCCCTACCTACGCCAACCTGTTCCTGGGGTTTTGGGAAAAGCATGTAGTATTTAATGATACTCATTCAATCAAAACAGACAAAATACCTTTCTGGATAAGGTATATAGATGACATTCTGTTTATGTGGGAAGGAACTAAGGAAGAACTAGAAATTTTCCTTCAGGATTTAAACCAGAATGATCTGAATATAAAATTGACATACACAATGAGTCAAACTGTGATTGATTTCCTGGATCTTAAGATATTTAAAGATCAGGAAGGACACATACAGACCAATCTTTACCAGAAAGAAACAGCTACCAACAGCATACTACACAATACTAGCTCTCATGCCCCCGGAACAACCAAATCATTACAAGTTGGTGAATTTTTAAGGATAAGAAGAAACTGTTGTAATACTCACCTATTCAATGAACAAGCCAAACTACTGGAAAAACGGTTGCAGGACAGAGGATACAGTAAAAGGACTATCAAAAGAGCCAAAAACAGGGCAATCCAAACGAATCGATCGGAATTACTCTGCAAAAAGAACAAAAGGAAAGATGAACAAACTAGACTGATCCTGACCTATAATCCGCAAGTACAATTAATATATGACATACTAAACAAGCACTGGCATATTCTCACTTTAGACCAAGATCTTAAGCCTATCATAGGAGATAAGATACAAATAGGATACAGGAGAACCCAGAATATTAAGGACATGGTTTCCCGCAGCCACTACCAAGTGGGGAGAACACGGACCGCCAGACAAACAGGATGCTTCCCTTGCGGCACTTGCTCATCTTGTAAATATATTCGTAAAATAGATATGATTCAAGATTGGTTTGGCCGCACACACAAACTGAAGAATTACATCAGCTGCACATCTGAGAACATAATATATGTATTATCCTGCAGCTGTCGTAAGTTCTATGTTGGGATGACCAGCTGACAACTCAGAGTCAGATTACAGGAGCATGTAAGAAACATCAAAAATGCCGCTAAAGATCTGGATGATGGAAAAACTATAACTTCAATGGCATCACACTTCCTAACATGTCCCCGTGCAAATCCGAGAGAGTTGAAATGCCAAGGAGTAGAAAAAATATCCCTTGGCATAAGAGGGGGGAATACAGAACAAGCACTATTAAGAGAAGAGTGCAGGTGGATCTACCTTCTAGATAGTGTACACCCAAGGGGACTAAATGAACAAAACAATTATTGTTTTCTGTAAAATAAATAAATAACGAAGTGTGACCCTGGATTGAAGAGGTGGAGGGAAAGATATATTTTAATACAATGTACTAGAATATCAACGAATGTGGGCTAGGATTAACAAACCAATAAAGTCCCCTATGGGAATAAATTTAAATAATTTTCTTATAAAACCAAAAATTAAAAATTATAAATATAACAAAGCAGGAGTCACTTAAGGAAGAAATGTAAGGAAATAAATACTCCTCTTGCTCACAAAACAATTGTTTATTCATATACTGCACGGTTGTTAAGTCACATATACCCCCCTCCCCCACCTGTATTTGAGCACCAGCACATATTACAAAATAAAAAATATTTTTCTTCAAGAACAGGGTAATCCTTTTTTGGACAACTATACCTTTTATTGCACGAAATTTAGAACAACACTTATAGCATATTATTACCTAGTCATGAGTCAATATGGACCACTACATCAGCACATCTTTCACTCGTTCAATAATCCAATTGGATTGGAACATATTATCTAAGTATGCTTTCTTCACCCCTTCACATTCTTATTATACACAGGGGTTATCAATACATCCATATTAATAGAATGTCTTTTCGATTTAGACCCCCTTCTAGTCAGCACTATCCAACACCAAGCAACGAATCACAGTTTTGTCTCTCTTTCTTATTTTTACACGTTTTTTAGGTTTCCTCCCTTTTTTCCTTTTTTTCACATGCATCAGGGCACTTTTTCATACCATTTCAAATCTGAAGGATGTTTGTTCCCCGATCTAGTTTATCCTATCATACCTAGAGGCCCCTCTAATAATAACATTGCTTTGTTATACTTGTTCTCCACCATTTGAGTTATTTCCCTCTCAGGAGGTTCCGTGAACCTGTGACCCAGCAACCTCCCACTTTTCTATTACCATGAGTTTTGCGCCCCCCTTTTTTTGTCCCTATATCTATATAGGTATATCTGCTCCTACTATTCTAAACTCAGTTAATAACGGAGCAAAGTGACAGATGTCTGTCAGACCAATACACCTTCTCTTCCACCAATAGTATTGCAGGGAAGGTAACCTATCAGTATCGAGGATTGAGACAAGCCTCTCAATTACCAGGCAATAAAAAGCCCCAAGAAAGGCGGGCGCCCCACCTTTGACAAAGCCTTTTTTGGCGAAACATGTCAGGGAAGCTGGAGAAAATTCTCCTTTTTTAACTTAAACAACTGTGTGAATTGGTAGTAGAATGCTTTATTAGAATTTAATTTAAAATGGTATGTCTGCGTGTGAGTGAGACCTGGTTAAACGGAGCCGCTTCAATCTTATATTGATTAATTAATTTTTCAAACTAATTTACCTAACAGTGTCTAATTCTAAACGAGGCACTTAAGACTGAAGCTGTAAGCCGATTCAGCTCAGACCATATTAGGTCTCCAATATACAGAGACCCCGTTGACTTAAATAACCGGTAATTCAGAATATACCAACTTTAATACCGGAGAGTCACTTACTGACCTTATAATAATCCTACCATATATATACTAGGAATAAGTACCCTGGAGTAATACTCAACTGTTGCACAGGGGATATCTTTATAGTGCACCAAACACACTGACCAGATACGGGTTTACTGGTTATAATAACTGCTTAACTCTTTTATATTTAAGTGAACTACACTCAATATAATTTGCAGTATCGATTTATATAACCGGCGGTATTACAACAGGGGCTAAACCAAGGTAAAATACTTTTAACTATACTCTGACACCATAAGTGCGAC
This sequence comes from Bombina bombina, assembly GCF_027579735.1. Lineage (NCBI taxonomy): Eukaryota > Metazoa > Chordata > Amphibia > Anura > Bombinatoridae > Bombina > Bombina bombina. The sequence goes on from NC_069502.1 coordinate 563,741,559, forward strand.
TTTACTAATAGCTCCCCACAGGGACAGGTGGTAATGTGTTGCTCATTGAGATCAATAGTACTAATAAGTTAAGCACAAACATAGTGCAATATTACAACGCAATTACTTCCTAACAAAATTTAATTATTTACAGAGTGATATTTATCAACTTGCAACATTTTCAAGAAAGCAACAAACGTAGCCATTAGATCACTGTTGCACTTTCATAGAGTGTTACCAGACTTTTATTTTACCTATCTTTATTTGTTTTTTTCCTTGCAGGTTGTGTTATTAGAAGCAAAATAGCTTATATGATACCGCTATCAGAGTCTGTTCACAGTACAGAGTAATATATTCAGTACCCAGTACGGGGTATACACACGAGTATTTTTACCATATTACCAATTTTTAGTGCATACTCGTTCTGGTGTGTGGTGACTATTGTAGGATATTTCAGAGCACAATATTTACAACTTAGACTCTGATATTATAACATCCAACTAGGACATTATAATTGGGGTTCTCTCTATATATTAGTACCATCACTCACCCCCTAGACACGCGAGGATTTTATTAAATTAGGGGGTCAGTAACCTGAAAGTGATACAGTCCCATAACCCAGGGCTGTATCACTAATTATTATCAATACATTCTTTTTATTTCACCTCCTCCCCTAGTAGACATAACTTGGAGAGCATACCACATACTGGTCAGATTATTCTCCTTAGGAGTTGCATTCTCCCATTTCTACACCAGTTGGAATTTTAACACCCTTTTTCTTTTTTCTTTTTTATTATTAAACCAATAAAAGTTAAGTTTTAAATCGCCTTGTCCTGGGCCCTTTACCTAGGTATCCATGGCCATTTATTCATTATTTTGCTGTTGAGTGCTACCAAGTACACTTTTTCAATTGCAGATTGCAATTGTTTTTCTAGTTTGCCTCTTTCAGTGTACAGCACCTAAGTCTCCGCATACATATGTTTTTGTTATTTCTCATATTCCAGGAGAATAGAATAAATTGTTGGACACAGCAAACGTAGTGCCGTTGTCTTTTTTCTTTTTTGTTCTTCCAAAGATTGGTGACACTTCATTCAGTACAGATTGACTTCTTGTTCCTCCATAGAACTGTATGTAGGCTCTAACTGTTTTGCTGTTTGTCATATATATTGCTTTTACAAGATATGATGAGTCCACGGATTTCATCCTTGCTTATGGGATATCGCCTCCTGGTCAGCAGGAGGCAAAGAGCTCCACAGCAGAGCTGCATAAATAGCTCCTCCATTCCCCCCCCAACCCAGTAATTCTCTTGCCTGCCTGCGTTAGTGATAGGAAGAGGTAAAGTGAGGTGTTAGTTTAGATTCTTCAATCAAGAGTTTTTTTATTTTTAAATGGTGCCAATGTGTACTATTTTTCTATAGAGCAGCTTCTGGAAGTTATGATTATGGCGATGGTCTTAGAGAAAATGAACTAAGACCATTCTGTCTTCACAGGAGCTCAGGAGGGAGAGTGGACCTCTTAACACTGTGAATTTCTCATGTTGTTCCTCAGCATGAAGGTAAGTGCAGTCTTTTCTTTCTGGGGCTCTGCAAGCATTTCCCAAGACTGGCTGTACTCTGCCTTTATTTTTTCTATCAGGGGACATGGGCTTAAAGGCTTCCCCTTGACAGTATGCAGATTCTCACTAATACACAGGGACTGAGAACCGACATATTGTTTATCTTTGGCAGTATGCAGATTCTCACTAATACACAGGGACTGAGAACCGACATATTGTTTATTTTTCCCCAGACATTCTAGTGTTACTCAGATATAGATTGTACTAGAAGCGCTGGGGGATTTATGCTGACATACAATGTTTGGGCAACTCTTTATTCAAGTTTATTAAGAACTATACAGAGACGGATGACGCTGGGGGTAGTACATCAGTGATCAGTTTTTATTTGACTCCGGTACTTGTTTGTGTCTCTCTGGGCATTTTGTTTCCACCCACGATGGGCGGGGCTTGGTGTTGGCACGCTTTTGCGCAGTTGCTTCTACTACTGGATTCCGACTGGCAGCTTTTCCTCCACGGCCCCTAGGTTCGCTTGTTGCTATACATTGCAAGCGATCTAAAGTGCGCCGGGCGAGAGGTATTAACTACACGTGGAGGTAGGAGCCGTAGCGGAGCTGTGGCGAAGTGACTGCGTTTGTTTTCAGTGTGTGATTTTTTTTTCCCTTAAAGCAATACGACACAGGGAGTGTATAAAATTAATTAAGGAAGCTTCTCTCTGTCTCTTTGCCTACACGGACGTTTATACAGAGGCTGTTTTTTAAAGACACAGTACTCTATTTCTGTTTTAGGATCATTTTATTAGTATACGATCAAATTTGCATTTGCTTTTCTGTATATCATGGAGGATATTGAACAAAGTACATGTCCTATGTGTTTAGATTCATTTTGGAACCCCCTGTTACGCTTTGTCCCTCATGTATAGAGAGGGCTTTAGAGTACAAAGAAATAAAAAAAAAAAAAAAAAAAAATCTAAGAAATGTTCTCAGACTGATGAGATTCAGGGTATGCCGTAACTTTCTCCCCAAGCGTCACAGCCTTTAACGCCCGCACAAGTAACAGCGTTTGTTTCTTTCACGCTGTAGGATATGGCTGCAGTTATGTCATCCACCCTTTCAGAAGTTTTATCTAAATTGCCAGTGTTACAAGGCACACATAGTAAAAAGGAGAACCAGATGGTTCCTGCGACTTCTGATACTTTGGGGGCGATCTCCGATGTACCCTCCCAGTGCTCTGAAGTGGGGGGTGGGGAGACGCTGTCTGAGGGGGAACTGTCTGACTCGGGTAGTACATTGCACCAAACAGATTCGGACGTAATGTCCTTCAGGTTTAAGCTGGAACACCTCCGTCTGTTACTACGGGAGGTTTTGATGACTCTGGACGACTGTGACTCTATTGTGGTTCCCCCAGAGAAATTGTGTAAGATGGACAGATACTTAGAGGTTCCTTCTTATTCTGATGTCTTTCCGGTTCCTAAGAGAATTTCGGAAATTGTTACACGGGAATGGGAAAGACCGGGTATCCCGTTTTCAACTTCCCCTAATTTTAAGAAAATGTACCCTATAGCTGACACCATTCTGGACTCTTGGCAGTCGATCCCTAAGGTGGAGGGAGCTATCTCTTCCCTATTGAGGACAGTTGTGCTTTCAAAGACCCTATGGATAAAAAGTTGGAGGGTCTTCTAAAAAACAGAATTTATGTTTACCTGATAAATTACTTTCTCCAACGGTGTGTCCGGTCCACGGCGTCATCCTTACTTGTGGGATATTCTCTTCCCCAACAGGAAATGGCAAAGAGCCCAGCAAAGCTGGTCACATGATCCCTCCTAGGCTCCGCCTACCCCAGTCATTCGACCGACGTTAAGGAGGAATATTTGCATAGGAGAAACCATATGATACCGTGGTGACTGTAGTTAAAGAAAATAAATTATCAGACCTGATTAAAAAACCAGGGCGGGCCGTGGACCGGACACACCGTTGGAGAAAGTAATTTATCAGGTAAACATAAATTCTGTTTTCTCCAACATAGGTGTGTCCGGTCCACGGCGTCATCCTTACTTGTGGGAACCAATACCAAAGCTTTAGGACACGGATGATGGGAGGGAGCAAATCAGGTCACCTAGATGGAAGGCACCACGGCTTGCAAAACCTTTCTCCCAAAAATAGCCTCAGAAGAAGCAAAAGTATCAAACTTGTAAAAGTGTGCAGTGAAGACCAAGTCGCTGCCCTACATATCTGATCAACAGAAGCCTCGTTCTTGAAGGCCCATGTGGAAGCCACAGCCCTAGTGGAATGAGCTGTGATTCTTTCGGGAGGCTGCCGTCCGGCAGTCTCGTAAGCCAATCTGATGATGCTTTTAATCCAAAAAGAGAGAGAGGTAGAAGTTGCTTTTTGACCTCTCCTTTTACCGGAATAAACAACAAACAAGGAAGATGTTTGTCTAAAATCCTTTGTAGCATCTAAATAGAATTTTAGAGCGCGAACAACATCCAAATTGTGCAACAAACGTTCCTTCTTCGAAACTGGTTTCGGACACAGAGAAGGTACGATAATCTCCTGGTTAATGTTTTTGTTAGAAACAACTTTTGGAAGAAAACCAGGTTTAGTACGTAAAACCACCTTATCTGCATGGAACACCAGATAAGGAGGAGAACACTGCAGAGCAGATAATTCTGAAACTCTTCTAGCAGAAGAAATTGCAACCAAAAACAAAACTTTCCAAGATAATAACTTAATATCAACGGAATGTAAGGGTTCAAACGGAACCCCCTGAAGAACTGAAAGAACTAAGTTGAGACTCCAAGGAGGAGTCAAAGGTTTGTAAACAGGCTTGATTCTAACCAGAGCCTGAACAAAGGCTTGAACATCTGGCACAGCTGCCAGCCTTTTGTGAAGTAACACAGACAAGGCAGAAATCTGTCCCTTCAGGGAACTTGCAAATAATCCTTTTTCCAATCCTTCTTGAAGGAAGGATAGAATCTTAGGAATCTTAACCTTGTCCCAAGGGAATCCTTTAGATTCACACCAACAGATATATTTTTTCCAAATTTTGTGGTAAATCTTTCTAGTTACAGGCTTTCTGGCCTGAACAAGAGTATCGATAACAGAATCTGAGAACCCTCGCTTCGATAAGATCAAGCGTTCAATCTCCAAGCAGTCAGCTGGAGTGAGACCAGATTCGGATGTTCGAACGGACCTTGAACAAGAAGGTCTCGTCTCAAAGGTAGCTTCCATGGTGGAGCCGATGACATATTCACCAGATCTGCATACCAAGTCCTGCGTGGCCACGCAGGAGCTATCAAGATCACCGACGCCCTTTCCTGATTGATCCTGGCTACCAGCCTGGGGATGAGAGGAAACGGCGGGAATACATAAGCTAGTTTGAAGGTCCAAGGTGCTACTAGTGCATCCACTAGAGCCGCCTTGGGATCCCTGGATCTGGACCCGTAGCAAGGAACTTTGAAGTTCTGACGAGAGGCCATCAGATCCATGTCTGGAATGCCCCACAGTTGAGTGACTTGGGCAAAGATTTCCGGATGGAGTTCCCACTCCCCCGGATGCAATGTCTGACGACTCAGAAAATCCGCTTCCCAATTTTCCACTCCTGGGATGTGGATAGCAGACAGGTGGCAGGAGTGAGACTCCGCCCATAGAATGATTTTGGTCACTTCTTCCATCGCCAGGGAACTCCTTGTTCCCCCCTGATGGTTGATGTACGCAACAGTTGTCATGTTGTCTGATTGAAACCGTATGAACTTGGCCCTCGCTAGCTGAGGCCAAGCCTTGAGAGCATTGAATATCGCTCTCAGTTCCAGAATATTTATCGGTAGAAGAGATTCTTCCCGAGACCAAAGACCCTGAGCTTTCAGGGATCCCCAGACCGCGCCCCAGCCCATCAGACTAGCGTCGGTCGTGACAATGACCCACTCTGGTCTGCGGAAGGTCATCCCTTGTGACAGGTTGTCCAGGGACAGCCACCAACGGAGTGAGTCTCTGGTCCTCTGATTTACTTGTATCCTCGGAGACAAGTTTGTATAGTCCCCATTCCACTGACTGAGCATGCACAGTTGTAATGGTCTTAGATGAATGCGCGCAAAAGGAACTATGTCCATTGCCGCTACCATCAAACCTATCACTTCCATGCACTGCGCTATGGAAGGAAGAGGAACGGAATGAAGTATCCGACAAGAGTCTAGAAGTTTTGTTTTTCTGGCCTCTGTCAGAAAAATCCTCATTTCTAAGGAGTCTATTATTGTTCCCAAGAAGGGAACCCTTGTTGACGGAGATAGAGAACTCTTTTCCACGTTCACTTTCCATCCGTGAGATCTGAGAAAGGCCAGGACGATGTCCGTGTGAGCCTTTGCTTGAGGAAGGGACGACGCTTGAATCAGAATGTCGTCCAAGTAAGGTACTACAGCAATGCCCCTTGGTCTTAGCACAGCTAGAAGGGACCCTAGTACCTTTGTGAAAATCCTTGGAGCAGTGGCTAATCCGAAAGGAAGCGCCACGAACTGGTAATGCTTGTCCAGGAATGCGAACCTTAGGAACTTGTTTAAGATCTTGAGATCTAAGATTGGTCTGAACGTTCCCTCTTTTTTGGGAACTATGAACAGATTGGAGTAGAACCCCATCCCTTGTTCTCCTAATGGAACAGGATGAATCACTCCCATTTTTAACAGGTCTTCTACACAACGTAAGAATGCCTGTCTTTTTATGTGGTCTGAAGACAACTGAGACCTGTGGAACCTCCCCCTTGGGGGAAGCCCCTTGAATTCCAGAAGATAACCTTGGGAGACTATTTCTAGCGCCCAAGGATCCAGAACATCTCTTGCCCAAGCCTGAGCGAAGAGAGAGAGTCTGCCCCCCACCAGATCCGGTCCCGGATCGGGGGCCAACATTTCATGCTGTCTTGGTAGCAGTGGCAGGTTTCTTGGCCTGCTTTCCCTTGTTCCAGCCTTGCATTGGTCTCCAAGCTGGCTTGGCTTGAGAAGTATTACCCTCTTGCTTAGAGGACGTAGCACTTTGGGCTGGTCCGTTTCTACGAAAGGGACGAAAATTAGGTTTATTTTTGGCCTTGAAAGGCCGATCCTGAGGAAGGGCGTGGCCCTTACCCCCAGTGATATCAGAGATAATCTCTGTCAAGTCAGGGCCAAACAGCGTTTTCCCCTTGAAAGGAATGTTAAGTAGCTTGTTCTTGGAAGACGCATCAGCTGACCAAGATTTCAACCAAAGCGCTCTGCGCGCCACAATAGCAAACCCAGAATTCTTAGCCGCTAACCTAGCCAATTGCAAAGTGGCGTCTAGGGTGAAAGAATTAGCCAATTTGAGAGCATTGATTCTGTCCATAATCTCCTCATAAGGAGGAGAATCACTATCGACCGCCTTTACCAGCTCATCGAACCAGAAACACGCGGCTGTAGCGACAGGGACAATGCATGAAATTGGTTGTAGAAGGTAACCCTGCTGAACAAACATCTTTTTAAGTAAACCTTCTAATTTTTTATCCATAGGATCTTTGAAAGCACAACTATCTTCTATGGGTATAGTGGTGCGTTTGTTTAAAGTGGAAACCGCTCCCTCGACCTTGGGGACTGTCTACCATAAGTCCTTTCTGGGGTCGACCATAGGAAACAATTTTTTAAATATGGGGGGAGGGACGAAAGGAATACCGGGCCTTTCCCATTCTTTATTTACAATGTCCGCCACCCGCTTGGGTATAGGAAAAGCTTCCGGGAGCCCCGGGACCTCTAGGAACTTGTCCATTTTACATAGTTTCTCTGGGATGACCAACTTGTCACAATCATCCAGAGTGGATAATACATCCTTAAGCAGAATGCGGAGATGTTCCAACTTAAATTTAAACGTAATCACATCAGGTTCAGCTTGTTGAGAAATGTTCCCTGAATCAGTAATTTCTCCCTCAGACAAAACCTCCCTGGCCCCATCAGACTGGTTTAGGGGCCCTTCAGAACCATTATTATCAGCGTCGTCATGCTCTTCAGTATCTAAAACAGAGCAGTCGCGCTTACGCTGATAAGTGTGCATTTTGGCTAAAATGTTTTTGACAGAATTATCCATTACAGCCGTTAATTGTTGCATAGTAAGGAGTATTGGCGCGCTAGATGTACTAGGGGCCTCCTGAGTGGGCAAGACTCGTGTAGACGAAGGAGGGAATGATGCAGTACCATGCTTACTCCCCTCACTTGAGGAATCATCTTGGGCATCATTGTCATTGTCACATAAATCACATTTATTTAAATGAGAAGGAACTCTGGCTTCCCCACATTCAGAACACAGTCTATCTGGTAGTTCAGACATGTTAAACAGGCATAAACTTGATAACAAAGTACAAAAAACGTTTTAAAATAAAACCGTTACTGTCACTTTAAATTTTAAACTGAACACACTTTATTACTGCAATTGCGAAAAAATATGAAGGAATTGTTCAAAATTCACCAAAATTTCACCACAGTGTCTTAAAGCCTTAAAAGTATTGCACACCAAATTTGGAAGCTTTAACCCTTAAAATAACGGAACCGGAGCCGTTTTTAACTTTAACCCTTTTACAGTCCCTGGTATCTGCTTTGCTGAGACCCAACCAAGCCCAAAGGGGAATACGATACCAAATGACGCCTTCAGAAAGTCTTTTCTATGTATCAGAGCTCCTCACACATGCGACTGCATGTCATGCCTCTCAAAAACAAGTGCGCAACACCGGCGCTAAAATGAGGCTCTGCCTATGATTTGGGAAAGCCCCTAAGAATAAGGTGTCTAAAACAGTGCCTGCCGATATAATCTTATCAAAATACCCAGATTAAATGATTCCTCAAGGCTAAATATGTGTTAATAATGAATCGATTTAGCCCAGAAAAAGACTACAGTCTTAATAAGCCCTTGTGAAGCCCTTATTTACTATCTTAATAAACATGGCTTACCGGATCCCATAGGGAAAATGACAGCTTCCAGCATTACATCGTCTTGTTAGAATGTGTCATACCTCAAGCAGCAAGAGACTGCTCACTGTTCCCCCAACTGAAGTTAATTCCTCTCAACAGTCCTGTGTGGAACAGCCATGGATTTTAGTAACGGTTGCTAAAATCATTTTCCTCATACAAACAGAAATCTTCATCTCTTTTCTGTTTCTGAGTAAATAGTACATACCAGCACTATTTTAAAATAACAAACTCTTGATTGAATAATAAAAACTACAGTTAAACACTAAAAAACTCTAAGCCATCTCCGTGGAGATGTTGCCTGTACAACGGCAAAGAGAATGACTGGGGTAGGCGGAGCCTAGGAGGGATCATGTGACCAGCTTTGCTGGGCTCTTTGCCATTTCCTGTTGGGGAAGAGAATATCCCACAAGTAAGGATGACGCCGTGGACCGGACACACCTATGTTGGAGAAAAGCTATTTGTTCATCAGGGGTTTCTATTACAACCGATGGCCTGCATTGTACCAGTCACAACTGCGGCTGCCTTTTGGTTTGACGCCTTAGAGGAGTCTCTTAAGATTGAGACTTCTTTAGAGGAAATAATGGATATAATTAAGGCCCTTAAGCTGGCTAATTCTTTTGTTATGGATGCCGCCTTTCCAATCACCAAATTGGCGGCTAAGAATGCAGGATTTTCCATTTTAGCGCGCAGAGCCTTATGGTTAAAATCTTGGTCTGCGGATGTGTCCTCTAAATCCAAGCTTTTGGCTATTCCTTTCAAAGGAAAGACCCTGTTCGGGCCCGAATTGAAAGAGATCATTTCTGACATTACGGGAGGTAAGGGTCACCTCCTCCCTCAGGATAAGTCATCTACGCAAAGGGGGAGACAGAGTAATTTTCGTTCCTTTTGAAATTTCAAGGGAGTCCCCTCTTCCTTTTCCGCTAAACAGGAAGGGAACTTTGCACAAGCCAAGTCCATCTGGAGACCCAACCAGGCTTGGAACAAGGGTAAACAACCCAAGAAGCCCGCTGCTGCTCAAAGACAGCATGAAGGGGCGGCCCCCGATCCGGGACCGGATCTAGTAGGGGGCAGACCTTCTCTCTTTATCCAGGCTTGGATAAGAGACGTTCAGGATCCCTGGACATTAGAGATCGTGTCTCAGGGGTATCAGTTGGAGTTCAAAAATTCCTTCCCAAGGGGAAGGTTTCTTCTTTCACGATTGTCTGTAGACCAGATAAAAAGAGAGGCGTTCTTACGTTGTGTAAAAGACCTCTCCACTATGGGAGTAATTTGTCCCATTCCAAAACAGGAACAGGGGTTTAACTCAAATCTTTTTGTGGTTCCCAAAAAAGAGGAGAACGTTCCGATTCATTTTAGATCTCAAGAGTCTAAACAAGTTCCTCAGAGTTCCATCCTTCAAGATGGAGACTATTCGGACAATTCTTCCATTGATCCAGGAGGGTCAATATATGACTACCGTGGACATAAAGGATGCATATCTTCATATTCCTATCCACAGAGATCATCACAAGTTCCTGAAGTTTGCCTTTCTGGACAAATATTTTCAGTTCGTGGCCCTTCCTTTCGGGCAGGCCACAGCACCCAGAATCTTCACAAAGGTTCTAGGGTCTCTGCTGGCGGTTCTCAGGCCGCGGGGCATTGCAGTGGCGCCTTATCTGGATGATATTCTGATCCAGGCGTCATCTTATCAGCTGACAAAGTCTCATACCGACAGGACTAAGGACTCACGGGTGGAAGATGAATCTAGAAAAAAGTTCACTAATTCCACAGACAAGGGTTTCTTTCCTGGGAACTCTAATAGATTCTATATCCATGAAAATCTTCTTGACGGAAGTTAGAAAGTTAAAGATTCTGAATACATGCTGAGCCCTTCAGTTCCATCCTCGACCATCAGTGGCTCAGTGCATGGAGGTAATTGGATTGATGGTGGCGGCAATGGACATCATTCTGTTTGCTCGTTTTCATCTCAGACCTCTACAACTGAGCATGCTCAGACAGTGGAATGGAGATTATGCAAATTTGTCTCCTCAGATAGATCTGGATCAGGAGAGGAGACTCTCTTCTTTGGTGGTTGTCACAGGATCATCTGTCCCAAGGGACGTGCTTCCGCAGACCCTCATGGGTGATAGTGACAACGGACGCCAGTCTACTAGGATGGGGTACAGTCTGGAATTCCCTGATGGCTCAGGGTGTGTGGACTAGGTCGGAGTCTCTACTTCCAATCAATATTCTGGAATTGAGGGCAATATTCAATGCTCTTCAGGCTTGGCCTCAGTTGGCTTTGGTGAGGTTCATCTGATTTCAGTCGGACAACATCACGACTGTGGCTTACATCAATCATCAGGGAGGAACAAGGAGTTTCTTGGCGATGACAGAAGTCTCCAAGATAATTTGGTGGGCGGAGGCTCACTCTTGTTATCTGTCAGCAATCTACATCCCAGGAGTAGAAAACCGGGAAGCAGATTTTTTGAGCAGACAGACGTTTCATCCGGGGGAGTGGGAACTCCACCCGGAGGTCTTTGCCACCCTGATTCTCAGATGGGGCAGAGCGGAGCTGGATCTTATGGCATCTCGTCAGAATGCCAAGCTCCCAGTCCAGGGATCCTCAGGCCAAACTGATAGATGCCTTGGCAGCGCCTTGGTTGTTCAACCTAGCTTATGTGTTCCCTCCATTTGCTCTCCTTCCCCGGGTGATTGCTCGAGTCAAACAGGAGAGGGCTTCGGTCATCCTCATCGCTCCTGCGTGGCCTTGCAGGACTTGGTATGCCGATCTGATGGACATGTCATCTCTGCCACCGTGGAAGCTTCCACTGAGGCAGGACCTTCTCATTCAGGGACCCTTCCATCATCCAAATCTAACTTCTCTGCAGCTGACTGCTTGGAGATTGAACGCTTGATTTTATCTAAGCGGGGCTTCTCATTGATACCTTGATTCAGGCACGCAAGCCTGTTACTAGAAAGATTTACCATAAGATATGGCGTAAATATCTTTATTGGTGCAAATCAATGGGCTACTCATGGAGTAGGGTTAGGATTCCCAGGATTTTATCTTTTCTCCAAGAAGGATTGGAGAAAGGGTTGTCAGCTAGTTCCTTAAAAGGACAGATTTCTGCTTTGTCTATTTTGCTACACAAGCGTCTGGCAGATGTTCAATCTTTTTGTCAGGCCCTGACTAGAATCAGACCTGTGTTTAGACCAATTTCTCCTCCTTGAAGTTTGAATTTAGTTCTTAATGTTCTTCAAGGGGTTCCGTTTGAACCTATGCATTCCATAGATATTAAGTTATAATCTTGGAAAGTTTTATTTTTGGTTGCTATTTCTTCTGCTCGCAGAGTTTCTGAGCTTTCAGCATTACAATGTGATTCTCCTTATCTTATTTTCCATTCGGATAAGGTGGTGTTACATACCAAACCTGGTTTTCTTCTTAAGGTTGTTTCTAACAAGAATATTAATCAGGAAATTGTTGTTCCTTCCTCATATCCTAACCATTCTTCTAAGAAGGAGCGTCTGTTACATAATTTGGACGAAGTCCGTGCCTTGAAGTTCTACTTGCAGGCGACTAAGGATTTTCGTCAAACATCTTCATTATTTGTTGTTTTTGCTGGGAAACGTAGGGGTCAGAAACCTACGGCTACCTCTTTCTTTTTGGTGGAAGTTGCTCCTTGGTGGGGCAGGCAAAACTCGGGTGCCCAAACTTGTGGCACCAACTGCATGAGCGGGTACTCCCCTGGCCTGCCCCCTGTGAGATATACTCCAGGACAAGAAAAGGGTATAGACTCTGCCAAGCTACTGAGGGGAGAGACCGTCTGTCTCCTCTCCCGAGAAGGAGATCTACTGCTGGGGAGGGAGGACTGCTACCTCCACTCCATGGGAAACTGTGCTGCCGCTGGGGAGAGAGACCGACTGTCTCCTTTCCCAGAAAGGGATTCGGCCACCGGGGAGAGATATTGATACCCGTCTCTCCCTGCAAGGGCTTCTCTGTAAGGGGAGGGAGAACGACTACCTCCGCTCCCAGGGGATGGCTCTGCCGCTGGGGAGAGAGACCGACTGTCTCCTCTCCCGGCTCCTGGCTCTGCCGCTGGGGAGAGAGACCGACTGTCTCCTCTCCCAGGAGGGGGTTCTGTTTACGGGGAGGGAGGAAGACTACCTCCGCTCCCAGGGGATGGCTCTGCCGCTGGGGAGAGAGACCGACTGTCTTCTCTCCCGGCTCCTGGCTCTGCTGCTGGGGAGGGAGACCGACTGTCTCCTCTCCCAGGAAGGGGTTCGGCCGCTGGGGAGAGATATCGATACCCGTCTCTGCCTGCAAGGGCTTCTCTGTAAGGGGAGGGGGGATGACTACCTCCGCTCCCAGGGGATGGCTCTGCCGCTGGGGAGAGAGACCGACTGTCTCCTCTCCCGGCTCTGCTGCTGGGGAGAGAGACCGACTGTCTCCTCTCCCAGGAAGGGTTCGGCTTACGGGGAGGGAGGACAACTACCTCCGCTCCCAGGGGATGGCTCTGCCGCTGGGGAGAGAGACCGACTGTCTCCTCTCCCGGCTCCTGGCTCTGCCGCTGGGGAAAGAGACCGACTGTCTCCTCTCCCAGGAAGGGGTTCTGTTTATGGGGAGGGAGGACGACTACCTCCGCTCCCAGGGGATGGCTCTGCCGCTGGGGAGAGAGACCGACTGTCTCCTCTCCCGGCTCCTGGCTCTGCCGCTGGGGAAAGAGACCGACTGTCTCCTTTCCCAGGAAGGGGTTCTGTTTATGGGGAGGGAGGACGACTACCTCCGCTCCCAGGGGATGGCTCTGCCGCTGGGGAGAGAGACTGACTGTCTCCGCTCCCAGGAAGGGATTCTGCTGCTGGGTAGAGTTATTGACATCCATCTTCTCCTTGTCCAAGTCTATAATCTCAGAGCCAGACTGCTGATCAGGATCCAGCAGCCCTGGTTCCCATTCTCTTTGCTGCCACTCCTCCACAGTCCAGCTCCATGAATCCCAGAGGGCTGCACCCCAGATCTGTATGCCCCTGGCACGCTGCTTAGCAAGATCCAACAGCCTTTTGTATTCCTTGACCAGTGCCTCTTCCTGGTCAATTATAAAATCCAGATCGTCCAGCAGGTCTCCTCCAAGAGATCCAGCAGTTCCTCTTGGAGCCCAGAGATATCCTCCAGACCCTGGTCTGTCTCGCGCCCAAAATGTGGGTCCTCTGTCCTTTTTGTAAACAATCCAGGGCCGCTGAAGCCAAAGCCCTCTGTGGGGGATCCTTCCTCCAGCCATGGCTGCGCTTGCATAGCGAGCCATTGGAGGGCTCGATAGCCGTCCTCCACCCACATCTCTTGCTGGATCAGTCTATGTAGAACAGCTAGCCATTCCTTCTTTGGCTGTTCTCCCAGGAAAGGCAGTCTCACGGTCCACCGTACCCGGAATCTCGTGTCATTCGTGGGGAGGACCTTTCCATTTTCCTGCTCCTGTTGCAGAGCCTCCCACCAAAGGTCTCGGAGGGCAAGGTTCCTCCGTGTCAGAATGTCCTGTTCCGAACAAGGATCCTTTGTTCCGGTCAGCATCTTTTGTACTCTCCCTAGGAACTCTGCCTCCATATTTACCGGCTACTGTGGTACGTCTCCTCTGTCAGCAGAAACCTTGTAAAAGAAGCAGATCCCACCGCTGCCAGCCAATGTGACGGATACCCCCGGCTACCCCGACTGGGTAGCTCCACCAAACGGGTCCTGCTTCCTCCTTGCCAACTGCAGCTATGTAGCTGGCAAGTGACCACAGCCTGTAGCCACCCCTGATGCCCAACAGCACCAGTACTCAGGGTCCCACCCTGTGGCAGACTCCAGCTACCAGACTAGGTAGCTCTGTCAGAGTGTCCTTCCTCTGCCTGGAACAGGCTGCTATGTAGCCCAGGAAAAGTGATTTTAGATGGAGCAAACCCAAATAACTAGACAGCCTAGCATTCAGGTTTAACAGGAACTGATTTTATTGAAAACACACAGTCAGCTCCCGCCCCTCCAGACAGCCCGGCACCTCCATAGGAGCCACAGTCCCACATAATCCCAATACATATGGGTGACGGTTTCGGGGTGATCCCGGCACTTCCAGGGTGTCATTTTAAAGCTCCCAAAGGAGCTCCCCTCCGGCAATTCCCCCACCCCTTGTACTCCCCAGGGGCTACTAATTCCCAAAAGAGCGGAGCTCTGGGGCACATGGTTGCTGGAGCGACCTGGGTTAAAGTTAGCGGGTGTTCTGCTGTCCTGTGGCCGACCGGGATTTCCAGGAGCCTGGCCAGCCTGAGAGGGGTTAGGCGGGTGTCCGTTGTAAGGCGGCCGACCGGGAGTTCCAGGAGCCCAGCCAGCCTAGGAGGGTTTTCCTGGTCATACACCAACTTTTCTCTGAACACAAAAACAAGCCAACACAAAGCAAACAAACAGCTTCCAGAGATGGTGGTTGCTCTGAGGAGCCCAAAACCACTGAGAAACAACAAGGGTGAGGTTGTAGGGGGGTGGGGTGTAGCCTTAGCCATCTGATATCCGTGACAGACAGGTTTTTATTTTTGTTAAACTTCAGTCACTTCTGCTTCTTGGCTTTTCCTTTCTCTTCCTAACTTCGGTCGAATGACTGGGTTGGGGGGGGAAGGGAGGAGCTATTTATGCAGCTCTGCTGTGGAGCTCTTTGCCTCCTCCTGCTGACTAGGAGGAGATATCCCATAAGTAAGGATGAAATCCGTGGACTCGTCATATTGTAAAAGAAATAAATTTATCAGGTAAGCATAAATTTCCTTTTACAGCTTTTCATGAGAGAAGATGCTGAAAGTGGCCATGGTGTTGACCAGATAGTGATGTCGAATTTGCCCAGGAGGAAAGGAACCGTCAACAAGGTACATGTGAAGTGAACAGAGATAATCCCCCATTCCTGTCCACTTTACAGCTATACAGAACTAGGAGGAGGAGGGGGCAATGTTTGAAGGTTACCAATATGCAGGTAACCAGGGGAGTGGGCAGTTCTGTCCACACCCCTTGGAAGAGGGGTTCTCACTGGTAAGTATTACAAGGGCCAAGATATACATCATTTAGAAAAACAAAAACTGCTAGAAAATGATCATGTGATATTCTTACTGCAGCACTTTACTATGCATTACTGGCAGTAGCAGACTGCATTCAGTAGAAGGACGATACAAGAAAGGGAAGGTCCAAATCTAAGGATCTATAGAAGCCGCTCACCGTAGACAAGGGGATTGGCAGATAAATCTTCATTTCACCTGTGGGGAGGGGCTGTGTCTCCACACTGGCGGAAGATTTCATACTACCCAGCTGAACTCTTTTGTCGGCCCTCAAGAAAACACTTTTGAGGGGGAAACTGGGCCTCAGAATGTTTAGAAGACCTCTATCAATTAAAGTGAATTTAGAGAACTTAACCCTTTGAGTGCTAAGCACTTTCCCACCTGGGTGCTAAGCTTTTTAAAGTTTTTTTTAACTCCCCCCCCCCACCAGATCCCAAAGACTTACACCTTTCCAACGGTGGGTCTTGGGGGTCTGTAGCTGCTTAGATGACTGAGATACAGGCTTCTAAGCAGCATGCTCCCTGCTCCTATACTTAACATTGTTAAGTATGAAGTCGTGCGGTACATCATTGCGCGTGACGTCATCACGTCATTGCGCGTGACATCACCGCGCATAACGTGAAGCCCTGGCGATGCCTGTCACTATGCAGGCCCGATCGCCGGGGTAGGAGTGGGTGGGAGCCCCCAGATCTCCCTCAAGGTGGGAGTGCTAGCGACGTCTCTGAGCTGTCGTTAGGACCAGAGTGGGAAACTCTGCAACGGCTCAGAGCCGTCGTTAGCACTCAGGGGGTTAAAGGATAAGGAAAGTCAAAATTAAACTTACAGGATTAAATTAGAGCATGTAATTTTAGGACACTTTAAAATTAACTTCTATTTTCAAATGTGCTTCGTTCTCTTTGCAACCCTCTTTGAAAAGAATATGAGCATATCTTACACTAGTGGAAGCTAGTTGCTAATTGGTGCCTGCACACATTTGTCTCTTGTGATTGGTTAACTAGATGTGTACAGCTAGCTGCCAGTAGTGCATTGCTGTTCCTTCAGCAAAGGATAACACGATAATGAAGCAAATTTGAAAATAGAAGTGCAAAGTTTTTTAAAATTGTATGTTCTAACCAAATCATTAAAAAAATGTTGGTGTTTCTTGTCCCTTTAATTTCACTCTTTAGGCTAAAGGCAAAACATAACTGGGGAATGCTTGGAGAATGGGGTGTAGTTAAGTTCTCAAACATGAGGGTGTTTACCTCCTAGTAGTGGTAATTTATAGACTTTCACTATTATTTGAAAGAATACAATAAAAATAGGATTATCATTCACAATTAAAGGAATTCCTTAAAGGCAAGGACAGGCTTCTCACCTTTAATTTCTTGAAGGTTAGGAGGACCTCAAATCTCCTTCAACAGTTTCTTCTAAAATTACTTAGCAATAAAAATATAAAACCAAACTGCATAAAAGCAGCATACTTAGGCTTCCAAATAAACTATTACTTACTCAGTCTAGATAATGATATTCTTAAATGGAAGGTAAAGTATGTTGTTCGTTCCATGTATCGGTAAATGCCTAGGAACAGATATACTCCCCTCTGCACAACCATGGCTATGCCACCCATTAGAGATAAACTGTATATTTGCATCTATGTTACTAGAAAGGAAATTACTATTGGGTGCTTATGTAGAAGTTATATATGAGTTTATATAATAACCCTGCTTGTTTTAAAGGTTACTCGCTCTGATCTGCAATATCAAATATAGAAAAAAACACAGAATTAAGAGGCAACAGTGGAAGGGCCATTGCTTTGTAATCTTTTGTGTGTTTCAACCCCAGTGTTTTTCTATTTTCTATTCTGGTATTGTCTTTAACTTCACTAGGCATTATACTAATATTCACCATTGAGGGGAGTATACCAGAGTCAGCTTGAAATGCACAGAACACTGTCTGAACACCAAATGGGAATTAAACAGTGAGAGACATAGGTCCATATTTATCAAGCTCCGTACGGAGCTTGTGGGCCCGTGTGTCTGACGAGTCTTCAGACTTGCCAGAAACACAAGTTATGAAGCAGCGGTCTAAAGACCGCTGCTCCATAACCCTGTCCGACTGCTCTGAGCAGGCGGACGGACATCGCCGGAAATCAACCCAATCGAGTACGATCGGGTTGATTGACACCTCCCTGCTGGCGGCCGATTGGCCGCGAGTCAGCAGGGGCAGGTGTTGCACCAGCAGCTCTTGTGAGCTGCTGGTGCAATGTTAAATGCGGAGAGCGTATTGCTCTCCGCATTTAGTAAGGTCTTGCGGCCCTGATCCGCACTATCGGATCAGGTCCGCAAGACCTTTGATAAATAGAGGCAATAGAGTGTATTGCAAAGGGGAATAGGGGGAAATAATTCAAAATAAAAAAGGACAGAGAAGATATAGGTAAGTAAATAAGTATGGGAGAACTCATTAAGACAAAGGTAATCGAGAAGAAAAAATAAAAAGCAAAAGGATTTTGAGAGTTCGTTATTATAAACAGAAACTTAAGACAATTAAAAGAGTAACAAATACTTAAAGTTGAGAAACAGAGCAATGATAATTATGGAGTTGCAAAACATTCTTTCAAACCCCCATTTTAATGATGGACAAATGAGCAATTGGTGCAATATACAAATAATAGCATGGAATATACAAAATACAGGAGTTCCTTTTTTTAATATTTCAAAATATGAAGCATGGTTTAAAACATTTTATTTAGACAACTTACTATACAATATTTATAGCAGTTACCTCTTTGTCAAACAAAGAAATCTCAAGAAAAAGCATTTTAAATTAAACCCATGACGACAAAAATTCATTAATTAAATAAAAAAACATTGTAAAGAAAAATGAGGAAAACACAGAAGTATCCAAAAATGTAGGTCTCTGTAAGAAACATGGGAAAATGTGCTCTCAATCCTATAATTTTGCCAAGATTTATTGTAAAAACAAAGTCTTATACAATTCCTGCACTTTCCTTTGATGTAAAGTTTGGAAGAAAGTATCTTTGTAAATACAAGATATCTTCACCAGTTGCAATGTGCAAACATTTGTCTTTTTGGATTTTTATTGCAAATTTGTAATATAGGAACATGCTTTTTAGATTTCCCTGTTAACTCTAAAAGTGATGCCGCTTCATAGAAATTGCATTCTCAGTTAGTCACACGAGGCCTTTTAGGAGGAGGAGGTGGCATAAGCTCAGCATCTGGATCCGATGGGTGCCTTCGATTCTGCCCTTGAGCTGCCGCTGAACATTTATCGATGAACTCAAACAGGATTTCTTTTGTAACAGGATTTTGTATGCTATTGCACACGGCTAAAAATAAATAAAAAAATAAAGGCGCAGGTTAATGGCATGTATTTATGTACTGTATATGTAGTAAAAAAATGCTGATTGAACTATGAGGCTAATACATTTTAAAATGTAACTTTTGTAAGGCAGTATAAAAACATTTGCTGAGGTTTGTATTTCATTCTTGGCTATGCCACACAATTCATCCAATATAAGTGTATATATGCATTCATGCAATTAGCATAGAAATTATTATTGGGCGTTTTATACAAAAGCTCTATAGGACTTTATATTATAACCCTGATTTTTCAAAGGGTACTCACTCTGGACTGCAATATCAAATAGAGAAAGTATCACAGAAGTTAAAAGATAGAGAATCCCATTATTACCCATTCCCCAGTTTTGCATAACCAACACTGTTATATTAATATACTTTTTACCTCTGTGATTACCTTGTATCTAGGAACCTTCTTCCAGCCCCCTGATCACATGACTGTGACTGTTTATTATCTATTGTCTTAAATTTAGCATTGTTTTGTGCTAGATCTTAAATAACCCCCTGTGCCTGAACACTGTTATCTATATGGCCCACGTGTACTTTCTGTCTCTTTGTGATGAAAAGAGATTTAAAAAGCATGTGATAAAGAGGCAGCCCTCAAAGGCTTAGAAATTAGCATATGAGCCTACCTATGTTTAGTTTAAACTAAGAATACCAAGAGAAAAAAGCTAATTTGATGATAAAAGTAAATTGAAAAGTTGATTAAAATTACAAGTCCTATCTGAATAATTAAAGTTTAATTTATACTAGACTGTCCCTTTAAGAGGCAAGATAGCATGGTGGCATTGACAATGGCTTGTAATGTGTTGTGTGTTTCAACCAAATGAGCTTCACATTTCCTTTCATTAAAGCATAGCTGAAACAAGGAGTTTCCTGGCTTTTAAGCATTTGAGAACTTAAAGAGAAATTATATTCAGAATTATAAATGTATATTAGTGACTATTTATTGTGAATAGCCTACATATGAAAAAAAAAAAATGTTTCAATTCCAAAATCCTAAGAGGAAAAAAAGGAAAACCAATGTGTTTTCAATGAGTTTATGCAATGATACATCTAAGCATGCATGGTGTAACCTAGGAAACAGCAATTCAGTAGGCCACATAATGTACTAGGTATTAGCAAAGATAAAGGGGCAAAAAAGTACTTATAGTAGATATTAAGACATTGGATTTGCGGCTATAATTACAATACATAAAATAGATTGACAAGTAACTATTTTCCTTGACTGGTAAACTACAATGACAGCCTTGTAAGACTTTTATCACTGTGGAACAATATACAATGTAAAAAATGACACTTGACAAATTAAAAGTCACACTTCTTGGTTCTAAGAAAGAAAGTACTGAAATAAAACTGAATATACATTTTAAAAGCTAGGTCTGCACTTACCCAAAGCAGTGTCATAGGAATTTGGAAAGCTTTTGTCAACTCTTTGCCGCATGAAGACCCAGCAGTTGTTTTCAAACTTACATTCTATGATTTTGTTGTCATATTGTTTTAAATCCTTTGTCACCTGTTTAAAAATAAAAATCCTCTATAAATAGAAAATGACAAATAAGGCTGATGCAGAACTAAACATGATAATATATTTGAATTTAACTATGGCTGTTACAATAAAACATAGCACAAGTGACACAGGAATGGCTGTAATACGGCCTCAAGAGCTTTAGATATGATAAGTAACCAGATACGTTATTGTGAATTTCTCCCCTGATGCTCATTACTGTAAGTGAACCTGAATCAAAATGCACAAACAAATCAGCCTTTGTTTCTTTATTTGTGCAATTTTCAATTATAGGTTTATTTCAAAGCCTCCAGGGTTTGACATAAAGTTTGGGAAACATTATGTATAATGAATTGTGAACTGTTAGTTTGCTATTGCTTTAACAGCAAAACACACAATATGGAGATCAAATGTGTCATAAAACTTTAGAAAATAATGTATACAGTGCTATATTAAATTATTATTAACCAAATACTTGACCATGGATGTGAATAATTTCAAACAAAATCCATACATCTTGTAGAGAATATTTTTTAACAAAATCAGTAAACAAAAACCTCAAAAAACTCACAACTGTTATGCTTACCTGATAATGTAATTTTTGTCATGATGGTGAGAGTCCATGAGTCATCAGTTATGTGACTTAAGTCTAGTCCTACAGGAGGAGGCAAAACACCCCACACAACAGAGATGTAATCCCTCTCACTTTTCCATGATTCCATAGTCATACATATGGCCAAAAGAAAGGAAAAAAGTATGAAAGAAAAAAAATAGTAAAAGAAGTGCAAACTGGTTCTGCTGCCAACTGGAAAAACAAGGGAGGGTCTTGTGGACTGTCACCATCATAAATCAAAATTATTTATCAGGGGGGCACCCGGGAGGCGGCCATCTTACAGGTCGCACTGAGCTTCAGCTCCACAAGCTTTCTCCACTGTTAGCCTGTTCACCATTACATCTTCCTTAATACCCTACTTACAATAGTGGGGGAGCCTGCCTGAAGAGGTCGACATTCAAGATATAGGGTTTTGGATGACGACTGGGCCTCACAGCCCTCAGTACCGGACTTTTCATTTGAGGCCTTCCCCTACACTAGAAGCCTCAGCCTGCCCCCACAACTAGCTGTGCCGAGAGTGCGCAGTTTTCAGATTGAAGAACACCTCAGACATTGAGTTCTCTGTACAAGCCAACTTACTTTGGAGCCCTTATCTACTAGGCATTGCACACTATACTCAGAACATGGAGGATACCTATTTGATCTCGCAGTTGCAAGCACTACTCCAGGAGCATGTACAGAGGCTGGAGGAGAGATTGGCAGCTCCCTTATCCGCTGCTCAGCAAGACCAGCGGCTAGCGGGTACTTTGGTTCCCGACATTAATCGAGACTCAGCTGACAACTATGATCCTTCTACAATATTGAAAGAAGCTGGCCGGGTTGTGTGCGGATTGGACATCCTGCACATAGAAGCAGTCACTTCCCCTGAATGGCAAGGCCCCGGCAACTTACCCAGTGTTGTGGGAGAAGCAGCTGAGTGCCAAAACACCATGATCCAGCACTACCCTACCCTAAACTCTGATGCCGGAATGGCTGAACCAGACGCAGAGTTGCGGCAACGGCAGGGCAAAAGCTGCGCAAGTGAGAGTCAGAGCCATCAGGCCTATAGCGCAGCAGTTGAGAGATCCGGTCTTACCTTTGAGAGACAACTGTTGCCGGTGTCTGTTTCTCTGCCGCCTGACGCAGTATTCCTGGACCCTGCAGCGAGCATCACCCGGCTGGGACGCTTACTTGAGCTTGATGAGAAAGTGCTCCGAATGCAGCTATACCGGTTGGTAGTAGACTCACTAACACCACTTGGTGCTGACCCCCCTCTCAGCTGTGGAACCCGGACTGGTTCACGGGGCAGTGTAAAAACATATAAGACTGGCGTGGGCTAAATTGGGAGATAGTATTGCTGTTTACATGCGGGGTATATGATTACTCATTCTTTAGCAGGTTTTGTTTGTCCCTGTCGCAATGCTTTGTTTAAGCGCTAACATTTATATTTCCTTAAAGTACTAAGTTTAATTGTTTTGGCTCAAGCATGACTATATAAGACAGTGTTATTTGCTCCATAGAGATTGTATATGTGTATTTACTCCTATCTGCCATACTATTACCCATTCTATACTGAGGGTAACTGCGGATTCATTCTAGCCCAAATATTGCCTAATACCAGCTATATAACCTTATACAGCATTAACCGATGCACATATCAGCCCCTCTTAAGAATGTATTAAGAGATACTTACTCTCACACAACAGAAAAACTGAGGTGTGTTGTTATTTAACTGTATGGTATATCTAACATTCCTAGGTTGAGAGATCCCTAAATTTTACCGTTAATTCCTACGTCTTCTAGGTGGTCCAAGAGAGACCACAATTAATTGCTAAAGGTAAATGTTTGATTATTATTTAGTTGTGCTTCTATGGGATTCTAACTGTATATTATATAGAAAAAGTGAGGTTTTGGACATATTATCTGTGCCTATTGTACATTATGAAGCATTTGTATAACTCCTTTAATGTCACCGTAACCATATTATGATTGTATGCTTTCAACCTCAATAAAAATTTATTAAATAAAAAAAAAAAAAAAAATTATTTATCAGGTAAGCATATTTTTTTCTTTTATAAGAGGGTGAGAGTCCACAAGCCATCACACATGAGATCCTATACCCATGCTGTGAAGTCTACAAGACCACAATGCAATAGGGCAGGAAAAACAGTTATGGCAGGTTGAGGTACTAAACATTCACCCCAGCCCAGAAATGTACTACTAAAAGCAACCTCAGAAGAGGAAAAGGTGTCAAAATGGTAAAAGTATGTAAAGATGACGAAGTAGCTAAAATGAACATCTGTTTCTAAAAGACCAAGGTGGTGACTTATGGTAGAATGAGCAGTAGTTTGTTCAGGGTGAGACCTCCCTGCTGCTAGGTATGCTACGCAAATCAAAGCTTTAAGCCAGGCTGCCAAGGTGACAGCAGTAGCAGGGGCCTGAGAAATGAAAAAAAACAACAACATAAAAAACAAGGAAGAAGAATTTCTGAATACTTTAGAGGCTTGAAGAATAAAAAAAAAAAAGAAGATAGATTGGACTGCAATATCCTCATTGATGTTTTTAGAAGAAACAACCTTAGGAAGGAAATAGTAGTTTGTTCTTAAAACTGCCTTACAGTGATGAAAAAAAAATCAGGCAAGGAAATCCATAAGATAGAGCAGATAGACCAGGAATATCAGATACTCTTCTGGTCGAGAAAATAGCCAAGTGAAGAGAACCTTTCAAGACAACAGTTACATGTCCAGGCCATGCATAGGTTCAAACGACTGAGCCTGAAAAGCCTTCAGAACCAAAGTAAAGTTCTACCTCAAAAACGGTAAGACCGAAAGCCTAGGCAGGTTCCCTGGGAATTTATGTTCAAGTAACTTGAATGGATTTTTCCTAAGTCTCCTGAAAAAACATTAATCTGCCGCCCACCAGAGTCTGGGTTGGGAATGCACCTTCATGCTGTTTGGACTTAGACCAAGATTACCCAGGATTCCATATGGACTTGGAGGTCTCTGACTTCAGAGACTCTGAAGAGAAGCATCTTTACATCTTGGATTGATGATAGGAGTGAAATCATCTAGCAGACTTAACCCTTCATTTAGCTTTTTGTCTTATGGCAGGAAAGCTCCTTTACCTCCAATGATTGTAGCAATGATAGCATCCAGCAAAGTTCCAAAGAAGATCTTTCCCTAAAATGAAAAGGATAGAAGTCTGCATTTATATACTATGGGCCATATTACAAGTGGAGTGCAAACGTTTGCCTGCAAGCGATATCGGTATTACAAGTTGAAAGTAAACGCGATCGCTTGAGCGCAATTCAAGTTAATGCTTGCCAAGTTACCGCGTCCTCAGAGCTGTGGTTAACGGTTTTAAGGAACAAAAAAATGTCACATAACACATCAAAAATACATTGAAAAATACAATTACATTCATAATAACACTATCTGATAAGGATTATTTAAAAAAATATTGCATACAAAAGTTATAAGGGCTCAAAAATATGAGGCGTTAGAAGAAGAAAAAAAATGCAGACAAAGGGCTTTAACATAAAGATACATGTCTCTACAGTTAGAGGAAAACATGACAAATCATATTTATGCAATATTCATATTTAATAAAGTGTTATACTGTGTATTTCATTGTATTGCATTGAGCAATGATACTTTTTGGACTAACTATACATTTATAAGATGACAATCTTTCGGAAGAATATCTTCCTTTTTCAAGTCTGAATCAAAACTGACCAATTTGATGGAATTTACAGATTATATCTTAAAACATAGGATGGCTAAAAAGACAGAAAGTGTTACAGAGGTCTGAATTCAGGGGGAGGAGGGGGTGTCGTAAAAATCATGAGGGGGGTTTAGGAGACAGAGGCAGACAGTGTCAGTAAAGGATAACAGACAGGGGAAATATATGGTTATACACAAAGCATATACTGACAAAGTTTTATATCAACATATAATCAATATGTATAAAGATGTGAAATTCGGTATACAGGGGAATATAAGATAGTCAAAAAAGGAGAAATGAAAGAAATAATAATGACAAAAGTGTAGACATAGGCTTACCTGTGTACCTATGCATAGAGAGTGTGGAATATACAATGCAATTGACTACAGTATATGAAAGTACATTACAAAAAAATGTTGATAATGGGTTAAGAAACCAGAGTCCACATTTAGTCCAGAATTTAACAAGTTGAAGTGCATTATCATTTTAATTTCAAAGGTTTTTCTTTCCATGGTGTCTTTGAAGTTGATTCTGAGAATCTTGATTTTGAGGTTTTGGATGGAGTGGTCAGGTTTGGTGAAATGGTGACCAACAGGGGTACAGTATTTTGTTTCACAGTGGTTTTTGATTGAGTGTCTGTGTAAGTCATCCGAAGGTGCAGTTTTTGGCTTGTTTCTCCAATATAACATCCCACTTCACATGCAGTGCAATGTATCATGTATACCAAATTTGCAGATATGCATGAATATGCCCCTTTAAAGGGACGCTGAACCCAAATTTTTTCTTCCGTGATTCAGATAGAGCTTGACATTGTAAGCAACTTTCTAATTTACTCCTATTATCAAATTTTCTTCATTCTCTTGGTATCTTTATTTGAAATGCAAGAATGTAAGTTTAGATGCCGGCCCATTTTTTGTGAACAACCTGGGTTGTCCTTGCTGATTGGTGGAAAAATTCATCCACCAATAAAAAAAGTTCTATCCAGAGTCTGAACAAAAAAAAAGCTTAGATGCCTTCTTTCCAAATAAAGATAGCAAGAGAACGAAGAAATTTTGATAATAGGAGTAAATTAAAAAGTTGCTTAAAATTGCATGCTCTATCTGAATCACGAAAGAAAAAAATTGGGTTCAGTGTCCCTTTAATGTTATAGGATTTACTCTTGCGATTAGCTGTGCTGCTTTCACAAATGTGTTGACATAGTTTGCAGAGAGCTTTGTTGCAGCGCTTGGTTCTATTCTGAGTGTTGCTTTTATCAAGGGGTAGATTTCTGTGGACCAGTTTCTGTTTGAGGTTGGGTGGTTGTCTGAGTGCCAGGATAGGGATCCTCTAAGAGTAGTGGCTGTAAGTCTTTTATGATTTTTCGTATTCCTTCTACAGCAGGGTTATATTTGACTACTAGTGGGATACGCAATATGTTTTTCTTCTCCTATATTGTAGCAAGTGTACACGTGGGGTATTGAGGGCAGAGTTAATTTGTTTGTTTATAACCCTTGTTTTGTAACCTTTTTCTCTGAATGATTGGGACAGTGTGATGAGGTGTTTGTCACGGTCCTTGATGTCTGAGCAAATTCTGTGATATCTGGTGGCCCGACTGTAGATTATGGATTTTTTAAATGTGATTGGGGTGGGAGCTGGAGCTGTGGAGGTAGCTGCATCCATCTGTTGGTTTCCTGCATACAGATGAGTGCAATTTGCCATTTGTGATGGATATTGTTGTATCCAGGAAGCTGACACAGTCTCTAGAAAAGCCCATTTTAAGCTTGATTGATGCATGAAATAGATTAAATGATTTATGAAAATGTTCTAGGTTTTGTTCTCCTTCTGTCCATATTATGAAAATATCATCTATCTAGCGAAAGTATTTGAACGGTGTGTGAGGGTGAGTGGCTAGGAATATCTGTTCTAAGTCAGTCATGAAGAGGTTTGCATACTGTGGTGCCATTTTGGTTCACATGGCTGTTCCCATGGTTTGTAAATAGATGGAGTTATTGAAGATGAAATAATTGTGGGTGAGTATAAATTCTGTAGGTTTACTGACTGTAGAAGAACTATATGTCTGGTTAGAGCTGTCTGAGGAAAGAAAGTTTAAGCAGACATCAATACCATCTTTATGTGGAATATTGCTGTACAGGGATTCCACATCCATTGTCACAAGTATAGTATCATCTGGCAATTCTGTTATCTGGCTGATTTTGTTAAGAAAATCAGTGGTGTCTATTATAAAGCTAGTGGTGTTAATAACTAAGGGCTTAAGAATATTCTCCACTAGGCCCGATATTTGCTCAGTCAGAGTCTCCATGCCAGTTATAATTGGTCTCTCTGGGTTCCCTGGTTTGTGGATTTTTGGGAGCATGTATAATGTCCCTATGCTAGGGTTAGAAGGCACCAGTTTGTCCAGTTTATGTTGCGTGTGTTTAGGGAATGTTTTTATTAGTTTTCTAAGTTGCAAAGTGTATTCCTGGGTGAGGTCCTTTTCCAGTGTATTGTAATAAGTTTGATATGATAATTGTCCCCACCCAGGAATACACTTCCTGGATACAACAATATCCATCACAAATGGCAAATTGCACTCATCTGTATACAGGAAACCAACAGATAGATGCAGCTACCTCCACAGCTCCAGCTCCAACCCCAATCACATAAAAAAATCTATCTATAATGACATCTATAATCTACAGTCAGGCCACCAGATATCACAGAATTTGCTCAGACACCAAGGACCGTGACAAACAAACCATCACACTGTCCCAATCATTCAGAGAAAAAGGTTACAAAACAAGGGTTATAAACAAACAAATTAACTCTGCCCTCAATACCCCACATAAACACTTGCTACAATACAGGGAGAAGAAAAACATATCACGTATCCTACTAGTAGTCAAATATAACCCTGCTGTAGAAGGAATGGGAAAAAAACATAAAAGACTTACAGCCACTACTCTTAGAGGATCCCACACTCAAAAAATCTTTCCAAAACCCCCTATCCTGGCACACAGACCCAACCTAAAACAGACAATGGTCCACAGAAAGCTACCCCTTGATAAAAAGAACACTCAGAATGGAACCAAGCGCTGTAACAAAGCTCTCTGTAAACTATGTCAACACATTTGTGAAAGCAGCACAGCTAATCACAAGAGTGAATCCTATAACAATAAAGGGGCATACTCATGCATATCTGCAAATTTGGTATACATGATACATTGCACTGCATGTGAAGTGGGATGTTATATTAGAGAAACAAGCCAAAAACTGCACCTTCGGATGAACTTACACAGACACTCAATCAAAAAACACTGTGAAACAAAATACTGTATCCCTGTTGGTCACCATTTCACCCAACCTGACTACTCCATCCAAAACCTCTAAATCAAGATTCTCAGAGGCAACTTCAAAAACACCATGGAAAGAAAAACCTTTGAAATGAAAATGATAATGCACTTTAACTTGCAAAATTCTGGATTAAAAGTGGACTCTGGTTTCTTAACCCATTATCAACATTTTTTGCAATGCACTTTCATATACTGTAGTCAATTGCATTGTATATTCCACACTCTCTATGCATAGGTACGCAGGTAAGCCTATGTCCACACTTTTGTCATTATTATTATTCCACTTTTTTCTTTCTTTCTTTTCTCCTTTTTGACTATCTTATATTCCCTTGTATACCTAATTTCACATCTTTATACATATTGATTATATGCTGATATATAACTTTATGTCAGTATATGCTTTGTGTATAACCATATATTTCCCCTGTCTGTTATCCTTTACTGACACTGTCTGCCTCTGTCTCCTAAACCCCCCTCATGATTTTTACGACACCCCCTCCTCCCCTTGCATTCAGACCTCTGTAACACTTTCTGTCTTTTTAGCCATCCTATGTTTTAAGATATAATCTGTAAATTCCATCAAATTGGTCAGTATTGCTTCAGACTTAAAAAAGGAAGACATTCTTCCGAAAGCTTGTCATCTTATAAATGTATAGTTAGTCCAATAAAAAAGTATCAATGCAATACTCTTGTTATTTTGATATCTAAATCGCTGGACTAACACGGCTACTCCAATCAACGTGACTATATATATATATATATATATATATATATATATATAGCAGTTTAGCAAGAATACTTTTACCATTGTTATACAAGACCACTAGATGGCAGCACTGTTTCCTGCCAGACAGTGCTCCAGCCACATGCTCACTACCTACTTAGGTATAATCTTCAACAAAGAATACTATGAGAAAGAAGAATATTTGATCACAGAAGTATATTCGAATGTATTTTTTCCATTTGTATGCTTTGTCTAAATGAGGACTAAAAAAACAACAACATTTATGCTTACCTGATATATTTCTTTATTTCCGGATATGCAGGGTCCACAACGTCATTCCAATTACTAGTGGGAATATCACTCCTGGCCAGCAGGAGGAGGCAAAGTTGTTAAGTGTCACTCCCCTACCCATAATCCTCAGTCATTCGACCGAAGGGAAATGGAAAAAGGAATAACACCAAGGTGTAGAGGTGCCTGAGGTTTAGTAAAAAATAACTGTCTTAATTAAGGGTGGTGTCGTGGACTCTCCATATCCGGAAATAAATAAATTTATCAGGTAAGCATACATTTTGTTTTCTTTCCTAATATATGGAGCGTCCACAACGTCATTCCTATTACTAGTGGGTACCAATACCCAAGGTAGAAGACACGGAATAAAAAGGTAGGGAGAACAAGACAGGCAGACCTAAACAGAAGGCACCACCGCTTGAAGAACCTTTTTCCCAAAAGAGGCCTCAGCCGAGGCAAAGGTATCAAATTTGTAAAAAAAAGTATGCAGAGAAGACCAAGTTGCAGCCTTGCAAATCTGTTCCACAGAAGCTTCATTTTTGAAAGCACAAGAAGAGGAGACAGCCCTAGTGGAATGAGCTGTAATTCTCTCAGGAGGCTGCTGACCAGCAGTCTCATAAGCAAAACGAATTATACTTCTCAACCAGAGGGAAAGAGAAGTAGCAGTAGTCTTCTGACCCTTACGCTTTTCTGAGAAACAAATGAACAGGGCAGAAGACTGGCGAAAATCCTTAGTCGCCTGTAGGTAGAATTTTAGAGCATGCACAACTTCCAAGTTGTGCAACAGACGTTCATTATGAGAAGAAGGATTGGGACAGAGATGGAACAACAATTTCCTGATTAATATTTCTCCTTTTTCTTTTTTTTATTTGATTCCAATACAAGCAACACAAAAAAAATAGTAAAAAATAACACATAATCCACTGTCGGCAGGCTGCCTGGCAGTAAAACAATATACAATATACAGATTACCATACCAACAAAAAGCGCCTTGCAGCGCTGCCTACTAAAGCAATTGTTACATCACACAAAAATTTGACTTAGAATATATGCAAATTTGTATATAACATTTGCATATATTCTTAGTTTACTTTCCCTTTGTTGGCTAACCTATACTCTAGGTTGCATTAGATTCCCCAATTTAAACCCTACCTTAAAAGAAAAAAACAAAACACAGCTGAAACGAAACAACGAGCAAACAAACCAACCGAAAAAAAAGATCCTTTAATTTAATAAAAATCGGTAAATTTTGTAAAAGATACAAAATTTTAGGGAATAATACCATTTTAATTAAATTAATTTTACCTGTAAGATTCAATGGAAACTTTTCCCATCTTGTCAAATCTTTAGTCATTTTTGTCCATACTTGAGGATAGTTTAATACGTACCACTTGTCTGGATCCCTAGCTAAAATAATACCTAAATATTTCAATTTTTCCTTTGCTTCTTTGAACGGCGGATTTTTGTAGCTATCTTTCTGTTTATATAACCAAAGAATCTCCGATTTATTTATATTGACTTTATACCCCGAAAACCTACTGAATTTTTCTAATATTTGAATTAAGATAGGGATATTTTTCTTTGTGTCTTTTATAAAGAACAACAGATCATCTGCGTATAATAATAAAGTGACTCTTCTTTTCCCTAGCCAAACCCCCTCAATTTCTTTTCTCAAAAGCATGGCAAGGGGCTCTATAGCTAGATTAAATAGATATGGCGATAAGGGGCATCCTTGTCTAGTTCCTTTTTGCAGTGCAAAGTTAGGTGTCATATTGCCATTTACTACAATTGTAGCCATTGGTTCCTTATAAATCAACTGGACCAATCTGAGGAAGGGACCTATAATCTCAAATGTTTCTATTGTTGTAAATAAATGATCCCATGTAATCATATCAAAAGCTTTTTCTGCATCAATAGATGTGATTAATACATCTGCTCATTTTCTATTAGCTTTCTTTTTAGTTTGATTCCAATAATTACTAATTGTAACTTCCTCAGGTTAGTTGTTAAACTCTTATTTGGCATAAAGCCCACTTGGTCTCTGTGTATTAAAGAACCCATCATTTTCTTCAATCTCTGTGCAATAACACTCATGAATATTTTATAAACATTATTTAATAATGAGATGGGTCTGTATGACCCTATCTCTTCTGGATCCTTCTCTTTTTTAAGAACTAATGAAATTAATGATGCTGTAAAATATTTAGAGTGCATTTCATTCTTTATAAATATCATGTTAAAAAGTCTTTCCAATGTTGGGGTTATTTCTTCACTTATTAATTTATATAATTCTATTGGTAACTGGTCAGGACTTGGTGATTTATTTGTTGCTGTTCTAGCTATTGCTTTTTTTATTTCTTTAATTTTCTTTAATTTTCTTTCTTTTGTTTAATTCTACTAATCCTTCTTTATCTATCACTGGTAATCTAATTTTATCCCAGAATTCTAATTTATCTTCATAGTTAATGGTGTCAGCAGGATATATCTATCCGAAACCACTTTAGGGAGAAAACTCAATTTAGTACGAAGAACGGCCTTATCCGCATGAAAGAAAAGGTAAGGAGAATCACATTGGAAAAAACAGAATTTATGTTTACCTGATAAATTTCTTTCTCCAACGGTGTGTCCGGTCCACGGCGTCATCCTTACTTGTGGGATATTCTCTTCCCCAACAGGAAATGGCAAAGAGCCCAGCAAAGCTGGTCACATGATCCCTCCTAGGCTCCGCCTACCCCAGTCATTCGACCGACGTTAAGGAGGAATATTTGCATAGGAGAAACCATATGGTACCGTGGTGACTGTAGTTAAAGAAAATAAATTATCAGACCTGATTAAAAAACCAGGGCGGGCCGTGGACCGGACACACCGTTGGAGAAAGAAATTTATCAGGTAAACATAAATTCTGTTTTCTCCAACATAGGTGTGTCCGGTCCACGGCGTCATCCTTACTTGTGGGAACCAATACCAAAGCTTTAGGACACGGATGAAGGGAGGGAGCAAATCAGGTCACCTAAATGGAAGGCACCACGGCTTGCAAAACCTTTCTCCCAAAAATAGCCTCAGAAGAAGCAAAAGTATCAAACTTGTAAAATTTGGTAAAAGTGTGCAGTGAAGACCAAGTCGCTGCCCTACATATCTGATCAACAGAAGCCTCGTTCTTGAAGGCCCATGTGGAAGCCACAGCCCTAGTGGAATGAGCTGTGATTCTTTCGGGAGGCTGCCGTCCGGCAGTCTCGTAAGCCAATCTGATGATGCTTTTAATCCAAAAAGAGAGAGAGGTAGAAGTTGCTTTTTGACCTCTCCTTTTACCTGAATAAACAACAAACAAGGAAGATGTTTGTCTAAAATCCTTTGTAGCATCTAAATAGAATTTTAGAGCGCGAACAACATCCAAATTGTGCAACAAACGTTCCTTCTTTGAAACTGGTTTCGGACACAGAGAAGGTACGATAATCTCCTGGTTAATGTTTTTGTTAGAAACAACTTTTGGAAGAAAACCAGGTTTAGTACGTAAAACCACCTTATCTGCATGGAACACCAGATAAGGAGGAGAACACTGCAGAGCAGATAATTCTGAGACTCTTCTAGCAGAAGAAATTGCAACTAAAAACAAAACTTTCCAAGATAATAACTTAATATCAACGGAATGTAAGGGTTCAAACGGAACCCCCTGAAGAACTGAAAGAACTAAATTGAGACTCCAAGGAGGAGTCAAAGGTTTGTAAACAGGCTTGATTCTAACCAGAGCCTGAACAAAGGCTTGAACATCTGGCATAGCTGCCAGCTTTTTGTGAAGTAACACCGACAAGGCAGAAATCTGTCCCTTCAGGGAACTTGCAGATAATCCTTTTTCCAATCCTTCTTGAAGGAAGGATAGAATCCTAGGAATCTTAACCTTGTCCCAAGGGAATCCTTTAGATTCACACCAACAGATATATTTTTTCCAAATTTTGTGGTAAATCTTTCTAGTTACAGGCTTTCTGGCCTGAACAAGAGTATCGATAACAGAATCTGAGAATCCTCGCTTCGATAAAATCAAGCGTTCAATCTCCAAGCAGTCAGCTGGAGTGAAACCAGATTCGGATGTTCGAACGGACCCTGAACAAGAAGGTCTCGTCTCAAAGGTAGCTTCCAAGGTGGAGCCGATGACATATTCACCAGATCTGCATACCAAGTCCTGCGTGGCCACGCAGGAGCTATCAAGATCACCGACGCCCTCTCCTGATTGATCCTGGCTACCAGCCTGGGGATGAGAGGAAATGGCGGGAACACATAAGCTAGTTTGAAGGTCCAAGGTGCTACTAGTGCATCCACTAGAGCCGCCTTGGGATCCCTGGATCTGGCCCCGTAGCAAGGAACTTTGAAGTTCTGACGAGAGGCCATCAGATCCATGTCTGGAATGCCCCACAGGTGAGTGACTTGGGCAAAGATTTCCGGATGGAGTTCCCACTCCCCCGGATGCAATGTCTGACGACTCAGAAAATCCGCTTCCCAATTTTCCACTCCTGGGATGTGGATAGCAGACAGGTGGCAGGAGTGAGACTCCGCCCATAGAATGATTTTGGTCACTTCTTCCATCGCTAGGGAACTCCTTGTTCCCCCCTGATGGTTGATGTACGCAACAGTTGTCATGTTGTCTGATTGAAACCGTATGAACTTGGTCCTCGCTAGCTGAGGCCAGGCCTTGAGAGCATTGAATATCGCTCTCAGTTCCAGAATATTTATCGGTAGAAGAGATTCTTCCCGAGACCAAAGACCCTGAGCTTTCAGGGATCCCCAGACCGCGCCCCAGCCCATCAGACTGGCGTCGGTCGTGACAATGACCCACTCTGGTCTGCGGAATGTCATCCCTTGTGACAGGTTGTCCAGGGACAGCCACCAACGGAGTGAGTCTCTGGTCCTCTGATTTACTTGTATCTTCGGAGACAAGTCTGTATAGTCCCCATTCCACTGACTGAGCATGCACAGTTGTAATGGTCTTAGATGAATGCGCGCAAAAGGAACTATGTCCATTGCCGCTACCATCAACCCGATCACTTCCATGCACTGAGCTATGGAAGGAAGAGGAACGGAATGAAGTATCCGACAAGAGTCTAGAAGTTTTGTTTTTCTGACCTCTGTCAGAAAAATCCTCATTTCTAAGGAGTCTATAATTGTTCCCAAGAAGGGAACCCTTGTTGACGGGGATAGAGAACTCTTTTCCTCGTTCACTTTCCATCCGTGAGATCTGAGAAAGGCCAGGACGATGTCCGTGTGAGCCTTTGCTTGAGGAAAGGACGACGCTTGAATCAGAATGTCGTCCAAGTAAGGTACTACCGCAACGCCCCTTGGTCGTAGCACAGCTAGAAGGGACCCTAGTACCTTTGTGAAAATCCTTGGAGCAGTGGCTAATCCGAAAGGAAGCGCCACGAACTGGTAATGTTTGTCCAGGAATGCGAACCTTAGGAACCGATGATGTTCCTTGTGGATAGGAATATGTAGATACGCATCCTTTAAATCCACCGTGGTCATGAATTGACCTTCCTGGATGGAAGGAAGAATAGTTCGAATGGTTTCCATCTTGAACGATGGAACCTTGAGAAACTTGTTTAAGATCTTGAGATCTAAGATTGGTCTGAACGTTCCCTCTTTTTTGGGAACTATGAACAGATTGGAGTAGAACCCCATCCCTTGTTCTCTTAATGGAACTGGATGAATCACTCCCATTTTTAACAGGTCTTCTACACAATGTAAGAACGCCTGTCTTTTTATGTGGTCTGAAGACAACTGAGACCTGTGGAACCTCCCCCTTGGGGGAAGTCCCTTGAATTCCAGAAGATAACCTTGGGAGACTATTTCTAGGGCCCAAGGATCCAGAACATCTCTTGCCCACTTAAGCACTAAAAAACTCTAAGCCATCTCCGTGGAGATGTTGCCTGTACAACGGCAAAGAGAATGACTGGGGTAGGCGGAGCCTAGGAGGGATCATGTGACCAGCTTTGCTGGGCTCTTTGCCATTTCCTGTTGGGGAAGAGAATATCCCACAAGTAAGGATGACGCCGTGGACCGGACACACCTATGTTGGAGAAACGAGAGTTCCGAAACTCTCTGAGCAGAAGAAATTGCAATAAGAAACAAAACCTTCTAGGATAACAACTTAATATCTATGGAATGCATTGGCACAAATGGAGCCTGCTGCAAAACTTTAAGAACAAGATTAAGACTCCAAGGAGGAGCAATCGACTTAAACACAGGCCTGATTCTGACCAGGGCCTTACAAAAAGATTGAACATCTGGCACATCCGCCAGACGCTCGTGTTACAAAATAGATAATGCAGAAATCTGACCTTTCAGAGAACTGACAGACAACCCTTTCTCCAGACCTTCCACACAAAATTCTAGGAATCCTGACTCTACTCCAAGAGTAGCCCTTAGATTCACACCAATAAAAGGTATTTACTCCACACCTTATGGTATATTTTTCGAGTAACAGGCTTGCGAGCCTGGATCATGGTCTCAATGACCGGCTCAGAAACTCTGCGCTTAGTCAGAACTATGCGTTCAATCTCAAAGCAGTCAGCTTCAGAGAAACGAGATTTGGATGGAGGAATGGGCCCTGAGTTAGAAGGCCCTTCCTCAGAGGAAACCTCCAAGGTGGCAGAGATGACATATTCACTAGGTCTGCATACCAGATCCAGCAAAGCCATGCAGGAGCTATTAGGATTACCAATGATTTCTCCTGTTTGATACGAGCAATGACTCATGGAAGGAGCGCAAATGGAGGAAACATGTATGCTAGACCGAAAACCCAAGGAACTGCCAGAGCATCTATCAGAGCGGCCTGCAGATCTCTTGACCTTGAACCATACCTTGGAAGATTGGCGTTCTGCTGAGACGCCATCAGATCCAAATCCGGCACCCCCCACCTGAGGGTTAACCTGGAGAACACCTCCGGATGGAGAGCCCACTCCCCGGGATGAAATGTCTGTCTGCTCAGGAAATCCGCTTCCCAGTTGTCCACTCCTGGAATGTGGATGGCAGATAGATAACAATTGTGAGCTTCCGCCCACTGAATAATCCGTGCCACCTCTTTTATGGCTAAGGAACTCCGAGTTCCTCCATGGTGGTTGATGTAATCCACTGAGGTGATGTTGTCCGACTGGAAGCTGATAAACCGGGCTAAGGAAAATTGAGGCCAAGCCATCAGAGCATTGTAAATCGCTCTCAGCTCCAAGATGTTTATGGGGAGAGTCCATAGTCCCTTTGCCTTTAACGAGTCCCAGACTGCTCCCCAGCCTAGCAGGCTGGCTTCCGTGGTTACAATCACCCAGGAAGGTCTCCGGAAGCATCTGCCCTGAGACAGATGCTCCTAAGAAAGCCACCATGGGATAGAGTCTCTTGTCGACTGATCTAGATCTATCCTCTGAGACAGATCTGAATGGTTTCCATTCCATTGTCTGAGCATGCACAACTGCAGAGCTCTCAAATGGAATCGAGCACAGGGAATGATGTCCATTGAATCAGACCAATTACCTCCATACATTAAGCTACTGATGGACGAACAGTAGACTAAAGAGAGAGGCAAGAATCTTTGATTTTCTGACTTCTGTCAGAAAAAATTTCATAGATAGGGAATCTATTATGGTCCCTAAGAAAACCTCCCTTGTAGCTGGAACAAGAGAACTCTTTTCCAGATTCACTTTCCATCCGTGGGAACGTAGAAAAGTCAACAAGATCTCTGTATGAGTCTGCTTGTTGAAAAGATGGCGCCTGAACCAATATGTCGTCCAGGTAGGGCGCTAATGCAATTCCCCGAGACCTGATCACTGCCAAGAGAGCCCCCAAAACCTTTGAGAAAATTCTGGGAGCTGTGGCAAGGCCAAACGGTAGAGCCACAAACTGAAAGTGTTTGTCTAGAAAGGCGAATCTCAAAAACTTGTGATGATCCCTGTGGATGGGAACATGACGATATGCACCCTTCAGGTCTTTGGTCGTCAAGAACTGACCTTCTTGGACCAAAGGAAGAATGGAACAGATGGTTTCCATTTTAAAGGACGGTACCCTGAGAAACTTGTTGAGGCACTTCAGGTCTAAAATGGGTCGAAAAGTTCCCTCTTTCTTAGGAACCACAAACAGATTTTAATAGAATCCTAGACCATGTTCCCCTACTGGAACTGGAGCAATCATTCCCAGGGAGGAAAGGTCCTGAACGCAGTTCTAGAATGCCTCTCTTTTTATCTGGTCTGCAAATAATCTTGAGAGGAGGAATCTGACCCTGGGAGGGAAGGTTTTGAATTCTATCTTGTAACCCTGGGGTACTATATCCACAGCCCAAAGATCTGGAACATCTCGTATCCATGCTTGACAAAACAGGGAAAGTCTGCCCCCCACTTGATCCGATCCCGGACGGGTGCCGACCCTTCATGCTGGCGTAGACTCAGCTGAGGGCTTCTTTGATTGCTTCCCCTTGTTCCAAGACTGATTGAGCTTCCAAGAGGACTTGGAATGCTCCTGCTTGGGAGAGGAAGACTTTTGGCCCTTGAAGTTACGAAAGGAACGAAAATTAATCTGACGTCCTTTAGGTATGTTCTTCTTGTCTTGTGGTAGAAAAGACCCTTTTCCACCCATAATTTCAAAAATTATTTCTGCTAGACCAGGTCCAAACAAGGTTTTACCCTTGTAAGATAGCGCCAGAAGCTTGGACTTGGAGGTAACATCAGCTGACCAAGATTTTAGCCACAAAGCCCTGCGAGCTAGGATGGTGAAGCCAGACATCTTGGCTCCCAGTCTAATAACCTGCATGTTAGCATCAAACATAAAGGAATTGGCTAGTTTGAGAGCCTTAATTCCGATCTTGGATCTCCTCCAACGGAGTCTCAACTAAAATTGATTCCATTGAAGACCTTGATGAACATACATCTTCTTAAAATAAGCCTCTAAATTTTTGTCCATGGGATCCTTACAGGAGCAGCTATCCTTTATAGGGATCACAGCTCTCTTAGCCAGAGTAGAAATAGCCCCTTCTACCTTAGGCACCGTCCGCCATGAATCTTTAATGGAGTCAGCAACAGGAAACATCTTTGTAAAAACGGGAAACAGGGAGAAAGGTATCCCTGGCTTCTCCCATTCCTGTGAAATAATCTCCGTCACACGGTCTGGAACAGGAAACACCTCTACAGAGGAAGGAACATAATAGTATTTATTAAGTTTACTAGATTTCTTATGGTTGACATTGACAGGAGTATCAGAGTCGTCCAAAGTAGCCAATACCTCCTTTAACAGTACACAAAGGTGTTTAAGCTTAAATTTGAAGTTTACTTCTTCAGTATCAGATAAAGGAATTTTACTGTCCAAATCTGAGATTTCACCCTCAGAAGCTACCGACGTATCCTCCTCATCAGAGCTATGAGGGAGGCAGAAGGTAGAACAGCAACCTTACTATCTGTCTAATTTGTCTAATTTTCCTCTTGCGTTTTTCCAGCATAGGAAAAGCAGATAATGCCGCAGATACCGCAGAAGATACCTGTGCAGCAAAATCTGCAGGCAAATAAACTCCTCCAGGAGTCTGAGAGGAACTGCAGGGCACTGTATGTGACGTCATTGAGGCTTGGGACGTTTGAGGAGAAAACTGTGGCATAGCCTCAATAGCATCATCCTGAGAGACATTACGCTCAGAAACAAAAAATCTATCTTTCAATGTTAATTTCTATCTAGACATGAGGTACAAAATTGCATAGGTAACACAATTTGATTCTCTAGACATAGCAAACATTTGGCCATAGGAACAGACTCCTGCTCCATGACTAAAGCTTAAGACTTCCCAAATAAATGGAATGACAAGAGGATTTTAAAATAAAATAAATATTTCAAAATACAATTTTGACACTGTCACTTTAAATTAATTCAATTTTTACACTTTCACACTTTAAATTTTACTCTGAGCGGAACTATTGCTCCAAAAAGTACTTCTCAAATAGCACCTCAGCAGACTGAGGTGCCCTAGCTGCTCCACCGAGGAAGAAAACGGACAGAAAGAAGGAAGCCGTTTTCACAGAGAAAACGACTAACAACCGTCACCGCTCCGGACTCTAAAAGCAGAAGGGGAGGAGTTATGTGAAACTGTGCAGTAAAAGAAGGAGCCTTTTCAGACCGCAACAACTGACTGAACAGATTTACTGGTCTCCCTCTAACAAGCCCTCCGGAGTCGATAAATAGAAAGTAAAAAAAACACTCAAGACACACTAAACGTCTAGGCTTCCTCTGACAAGCCCTGAATCTCTGAATGCTTCCTTAATACACAATTAATAAGCACTAAATAAAAATAAGCCAACAACATATTAGCTTAACCCCTTCAGTCCCATAAAGGAGAATTAACCCTAAGTCTCCATATTACATACATACTATAGTGCCTGCACACTGCCAGTATAAGATCCTACATTAAGGGTTAATATCCCATATAACTAATGCAGATAATCTTTTTAAGTGCAAGTCTCTAATACCTAGAAGACAAAAGCACTTACCTGCAAATCCAGCTGTCCGGCAGGAAGACAGCACACAAGGCGTGTCAGGACACATACTCCTATCAGAGACCTGCAGAAAAAGAAAGAACAGAGTAACCAAGTCTGGCTTTCTATACCAAGGGCAGGAACATGTTAGAAAACCAAGCAAGGACTACCTCACAACTATCTAACTGCTTAAAAGCCACCACTACTCTACTGAAGAGATTGACGAGGACACAGCTAAACCCAAATCTTGCTTGAAACAAAAATAAATCAAATTTTTCTTCAGACACCAAACTTCACCTCCTCCATCTCACGCCGCTCCGCTCTAGCTGTTGCTAGGGGCGCGACGTCTCCTTCCCTGCTCGTTGTCAGGGGCTGTGTTGTGGACTCTCCATATCTTAGGAAAGAAAAGGGCTTCATGTTCCTTAACTGTAACAGTTTTTATAAGCAAAGCTATTTTAATATGATTAACCCCTCTGCGACAGCCGGAAAACCTATATATTGGCCATTGCAAGGGTTTCCAGCGCTGTAAGAGCACGGGTCTCGCCAACAGCGTACTATTATGCACGCCTTAGGCCCTAGAAGCCCTTGTGAAGGCTGAAAGTGAAGGTAAATTTTCAACAATGAGTGCCCGGTTTTTAAAAATACTTTTAAAAATAGGGGCACTTTCATTGATGAAAGTTTATATTGCACCAAATTTGTAGAAATACTTACCTTTTACTTCTCTAAAACCGGATCGCCGATCCCAGCCTCAGTTCCTCTGTACTGACGTCAGAAATGACAAAACAGGCTTTCTCCAATCACGGCTTCCCCCCCAAGAGCATCCATCTCGTGATGCCCGGCTGTGATTGACGGTTTCGTCATTGCTGTCTTTGTACAGCAGGAAGAAGAAGGCGGGGGATCGGCAAATCCAGTGCAATGTAATTTTTCATCAATGAAAGTGCCCCAGTTTTTAAAAGTATTTTTAAAAACCGGGCACTCATTGCTTAATCTTACAGTTCTTGCATCACATCTCATACTACTTATTTGTAGCAGCACGCCCGTATCCAGCTGTCTCTTCTAGTGCCTTGATGCACACTTTTTTAGAGACTAGAAAGCCGGTATGCACTAGAGCAGGGATATTTACACTATACTGAGCGTACAAAAGAAGAAGCATCACTTACCGCTATAACTATGAAATTGCCTTTAAGTGAAGGAGACCCAAATCAACTTGTAAAAGATGCCATGCTGGATGTGGGTGTTAATAATGCATATACGGAGACCCTTACAGCCTTAGCGTCATGAAGATGGGAAAAGGTACCGACATCCCTGGCTTAATGAAACCCATACATACCCTGAAGTGGTTACACTACAAGCTTGGCACTCGGATCATACGGTACTCTGTACCCCTTATCT
This sequence comes from Bombina bombina, assembly GCF_027579735.1. Lineage (NCBI taxonomy): Eukaryota > Metazoa > Chordata > Amphibia > Anura > Bombinatoridae > Bombina > Bombina bombina. The sequence continues at coordinate 563,782,475 of NC_069502.1, forward strand.
CCCGTTTTTTTTTGCTGGGCTGTATATGCTGTGCCAAGGATAGTCCTGCGTACCACATAATACAGTGTATAGATGACATATCTATACACTGTATTATGTTGTATGCAGGAATATCCTTGGCACAGCATATACAGCCCAGAAAAACCAATCTCCTTCACAGAGATGTTGGTACCTTTCCCCATCTGCATTATGCTAAGGCGGTAATGGTCTCCGGTATATGCATTATCAGCACCCACATCCAGCATGGCATCTTTTACAAGTTAATTTGGGTCTCCTTCACTTAAAGGCAATGTCATAGTTATAGAGGCAAGTGATGCTTCTTCTTTTGTACGCTCAGTATAGTGTAAATATCCCTGATCTAGTGCATACCGGCTTTCTAGTCTCTAAAAAAGTGTGCATCAAGGCACTAGAAGAGACAGCCTGACATGGTCGTGCTGCTACAAATAAGTAGTATGAGACGTGATGCAAGAACTGTAAGATGTATAGCTGTAGTTATGAAGAGAATAAAGATCTGTTTTATAGTCCTAAAACCGGGGGGGGTCGCCTTCGTGGTAAGCCGCTGCTAACTGAACATATTATAATTGAACTAAAAAGGCGCATTGCGCTTGCGGGAGACATAGGAACACGCAGGATCGTCAGGATCCTGTAGTGGAAGCTTTGGGAGACGTCAGAGAAGGAAGGGTCAGGCAGCCATTTCAAAACTGCCAAATGAGAACTAGTAAGTGTATTTACTGGCAAAGTTTATTTAGATGACAATTAGGCTACAGTTGGCTGTAACAATAGTTAATTAACTAATCTAAATAAGTAATAGTAATTTTTGGGTTGACTGTCCCTTTAAGAGCTCAGTTTTTTTATTTTTTATAACTCGTGTCCAAATGTATAAAAAAATAGCAGGTTTAATACTCACCCACAAACTAACACAATGCCACAACTACCATTTGTATAGTTTTCAACATCTATTTATCTAGATTGCTACAAAAGCATATAATTCAGTGTGGGTTGTAAAGATATTTATATGCTTCATATATTTTTATGCACTGTTGTCCAGACAATTTTGGCATCCATTTGTCTTACCAATTAGAGGATTACACTCTGTTCTCAAATTGCTGTTTAGGCAAACATATTGCAGCTATACATATACTAGATAGTTCCAATGTTTTTATAGTCTTCAAAAGTCCTCAGACATAATCAGAGAAAAACTACAAAATGAAATGACTTGTACATCAATGTAAGGCTACTGTTATATTAATTGTTTTGACGTGATTGGAGAGAGTTACTATGTGGGTATCAATCACACAGTGGTCGGTTACTTCAAGAGTAATATTTTACATTATTCAAAAGGACAAAACGGTTATATTATTCTCCATTACTTGGACAGGATAGGTTGCTGTTCGTTTAATAATAAATAATAAAGAGGAAACAAAAAAATAAAAAAGTAGGAAAACATGCACTATATGGCCAAAAGTAAGTTTACACCTGACCTTCATACCTATAAGAGCTTGTTGGACATCCCATTCTAAAACCAAGGGCATTGATGAGGTACAGCTGCAATTCTTCTGGGAAGGCTTTCCACAAGATTTTGGAGTGTCTTTTGTGGGCATTTGGCTCATTCAGTCAAAAGAGCATTTGTGAAGTCAGGCACAGATGTAGGACAAGAAAGTCCAGCTTACAAGCGGCTTTCCAATACATACCAAAGGTGTTTCTGCTTCAATGTTCTATTAAAACAATCATTGTCTTATACTTAATATAAATCATTGTAATAAGTATTATTCACCATTTTAAAATTATTTTACCTTTTCATTTTTTAAATTTATTTGTGTTGTGTCCATTGCTTCCTGCCACAGTCCCACAAGGGGGCTGAGGTCTTTACATATCTAGCTTGATGTCATAAATCTAATAGAGTAAAATAAACTGGTATACTAGTCAGACTCAGAGAACGCTAGAGAGACAGGAAATCAGGTTCTGCCCATGCTCTGTTTATTTTTTTATGTACTTTGATTTAACATACACACATATATATATATATATATATATATATATATATATATATATATATATATATATATCGGAAACAGAAGAGGGAGGGGCGCACAGCAGAGAAAAAAAACTCCTGGTGTAGTATGTCTGGACACTTGTTTAACAGTTACAAAACGGTGACAAATGCAAACTCACGTGTTTCCACCTCAACCATATGAGGTATAGATAAGACTCTGAGTGGTGAATATCCACTAAGGAAGGCAATCAAATCCCCTTGCGTCTGCGACCTGTCTTTCACTCCTCCTGAACAGTCCTCACCTCTCCGGCAGAAACTTAACCACTTTTTGCACTGGGGGCTCCGTACATTTTAACGCTTGGTTTATGCTTTTCTGACTTCAACAGCCCTCTGTCCTGCCTCGCCTGTTTTAATGTTGTTTGAAGTGTGGTTTTTTTCAAGTAAAAAGGAGGTGGGTGGGGGGGTTTAGCTTATGAGTGTGACTCAATATCTTGTGAAACCTTCTTTTGCAAAGACAGGAAGAAGGAAACCTCTCATTTGCCAGTGAGAATAGGTAACAAAACACTACCACTCCTTGTCTGCATCAACAACCAACAAGGAGTGTTGTATGTATATATATATATATATATATATATATATATATACACACAGTATCCCACAAAAGTGAGTACACCCCTCACATTAATGTAAATATTTTATTATATATTTTCATGTGACAACACTGAAGAAATGACACGTTGCTACAATGTAAAGTAGTGAGTGTACAGCCTGTATAACAGTGAAAATTTGCTGTCCCCTCAAAATAACTCAGCACACAGCCATTAAGTGGAAATGTCCAGAGGTTGTCTTTGGGAAATAGACATAGGAGTGCTGCCAGCATTGCTGCAGAGGTTGAAGGGGTGGGGGGTCAGCCTGTCAGTGCTCAGACCTAAAGCCGCACACTGCATCAAATTGGTCTGCATGGCTGTCGTCCCAGAAGGAAGCCTCTTATAAAGATGATGCACAAGAAAGCCCACAAACAGTTTGCTGAAGACAAGCAGACTAAGGACATGGATTACTGGAACCATGTCCTGTGGTCCGATGAGACAAAGATAAACTTATTTGGTTCAGATAGTGTCAGGCGTGTGTGGCGGCAATCAGGTGAGGAGTACAAAGACAAGTGTGTCTTGCCTACAGTCAAGCATGGTGGTGGGAGTGTCATGGTCTGGGCCTGCATGAATGCTGCCGGCGCTGGGGAGCTACAGTTCACTGAGGGAACCATAATTGCCAACATGTACTGTGACATACTGAAGCAGAGCATGATCCCCTCCCTTCAGAGACTTGGCCGCAGGGCAGTATTCCAACATGATAACGACCCCAAACACACCTCCAAGTCGACCACTGCCTTGCTAAAGAAGTTGAGAGTAAAGGTGATGGACTGGCCAAACATGTCTCCAGACCTAAACCCAATTGCGCATCTGTGGGGCATCCTCAAAAGGAAGGTGGGGGAGCACAAGGTCTCTTAACATCCACCAGCTCCGTGATGTCGTCATGGAAGAGGACTCTAGTGGCAACCTGTGAAGTTTTGGTGAACTTCATGCCCAAGAGGGTTAAGGCAGTGCTGGAAAATAATGGTGGCCATACAAAATATTGAAACTTTGGCCCCAATTTGGACATTTCCACTTAGGGGTGTACTCACTTTTGTTGCCAACGGTTTAGACATTAAAGTTAATGTAAACGTTCAAGAATGAGTGCCCGGTTTTTAAAAATACTATTAAAAACAAGGGCACTTTCATTCATGAAAGTTTACATTTCACCCGTTTCCGTCGCAAGCCTCTTCATACGTCAGCAATGGCGATTCCGGTATGATTGGAGGAAGCCGGTTTTCGAAATTAGGTTAGAAAAAGATACGTTTTTTTTAAAATCCGATGCAATGTCAATTTTTATGAATGAAAGTGCCCCTGTTTTTAAAAGTTTTTTTTTTAAAAACGGGCACTTTCACATGAAAATTGACATTCACTTTAATGGCTGTGTGTTGAGGTATTTTGAAGGGATAGCAAATTTACACTGTTATACAGGCTGTACACTCACTACTTTCCATTGTAGCAAAGTGTCATTTCTTCAGTGTTGTCACATGAAAAGATATAATAAAATATTTACAAAAATGTGAGGGGTGCACTCACTTTCGTGGGATATTGTGTATATATATATGTATATATATATATATATATATATATATATATATATATATATATATATACATACACTGTATATATTTACTTAAAGTGCCAGTAAACCTAGAAAATAATGTTATATAATTCTGTACATAGTGCAGAATTATATAACATTATTTTAGTGCTAGCTTTATGTAACCTAATATTGCCAGGCATTTTTTATTTTAAAAAAAGAGGGTTTTTCAGACCCGCCCTCTGTGCTCTACTGAGTGGGTCTGGTTTTCCCTCAGAGCGCATCTGGCCAGCTGTCTAGTCACAGCCTGGCCCGACGGCGCCATTACACTCAATGTAGCTTGCTCCTGCTCTGTCCGAGCTACAACGAGTGTAATGGCGCGGTCGGGCCGGGCTGTAACTAGACAGCTGGCCAGATGCGCTCTGAGGGAAAACCAGACCCGCTCAGTAGAGCACAGAGGGCGGGTCTGAAAAACCCTCTTTTTTTTAAATAAAAAATGCCTGGCAATATTAGGTTACATAAAGCTAGCACTAAAATAATGGTATATAATTCTGCACTATGTGCAGAATTATATAACATTATTTTCTAGGTTTACTGGCCCTTTAAGCAGCACTGTTTTATATCTCTTTAATATTTCAATACACTGGAAGCGCTGCAGAATCTGTTGGCACTCTACAAATAACAAATAATAATCGATTCATATATATATATATATATATATATATATATATATATAAATATATATACACACACACACATATATCTACTTAAGGAGCACTGTTTTATAGCTCTTTAAGATTTCAATTCACTAAAAGCGCTGCAGAATCTGTTGGCGCTCTACAAATAACCAATAATAATAATAATAATAATAATAATAACGAAGGGGCCTAGCCCAAATCCTGAAAAACAACCCCAGACCATTATCCCTCCACCACCAAAATTTACAGTAGGCACTATGCATTCTGGTAGGTTGCATTCTCCTGGCATCCACCATACTCAGATTCTTCCATCAGATTGCAAGGTAGTGAAGTGTGATTCATTACTCCAAGAGACCAATGGCAGCGGATTTTACACTATTCCACATGAAGCTTGGCATTGTGCATGTTGAAGTGAGGCCTGCATACAGCTACTTAGCCATGGAAACCCATTTTATGAAGCACCAGACGCACAGTTCTAGTGCTGCTCCAAGAGGCATTTTGGAATAATGTAGAGACTGATGAAACAGATTGTAGGTGTTTGTTTCGCGCTTCAGCACTCTATGACCATGCTCTGTCAGTTTTCTTGGTCTACCACTTCACCACTGGCTGTTGTTGCTACTAGATGCCTCTACTTCACAATAATGGTACTTACATTTGACCAGAGCAGATCTAGAAGGGCAGAAATTTCACAAGACTTGTTACAAAGGTGGCACCCTATGTCTTTCTGAAATCCAATGAATATAAAGACCTTTCCAGAGAATTTTTAGGATTAAGACACAAAGAATGAACAAAAATTTCCCTACTAATGTTGATAGAATTCACAAATTTATGAAGAAATTTGAATGAAGTCCGCAAAACAGCTTTATTTTGAAGGAAAATCAGATAAGGAGGCTCACAAGAGAGAACAGAAGAGATAGCCAAAAGAAACAACACTTTCCAGGAAAACCAAAGCCTGAACAAAACAGTGAATATCAGGAAGTTTAGCAATCTTTCCATGAAATAAATCAGAAAGAGCAGAGATTTGTCCCTTCAAAGTACTAGCAGACACAACCTTATCCAAACCATCCTGAAGAAATTATAAAATTCTAGGAATTCTAAAAGAATGCCAAGATAATTTATGAAAAGAACACCATGAAAAATAGGTTTTCCAAACTCGATAATAAATCTTTCTTGAAACAGATTTAGGAGCCTGTAACATAGTGTTAACCACTGAGTCAGAGACACCTCTATGACTAAGCACTAAGCGTTCAAATACCATACCTTCAAATTTAACAATTTGAGATCCTGATGGAAAAACGGGCTTTGATAAAGAAAGTCTGGCCTTAGAAGAAGTGGCCAAGGCTGGCAACTGGACATCCGGACAAGATCCACATACCAAAACCTGAGAGGCCATACTGGTGCTACCAGAAACACATAATACTGTTCCATTATGATCTTGGAGATCACCCTTGAAAGAAGAACCAGAGGCGGAAAAATGTAAGCAGATTGAAAAAAAAACAAGAAACTGTTAACATATCCACCATCTCTGCCTGAGGATCCCTGAACCTGGAAAGGTATCTGGAAAATTTCTTGTTTAGATGAGAGGCTATCAGAACTATTTCTGGAAGGCCCCATATCTGTACAATCTGAAAAAACACATCTGGGTGGAGAGACCACTCCCTGGATGTAAAGTCTGGTGGCTGGGATAATCTGCCTCCCAATTGTCTACACCTGGGATATGACTCGCAGAAATTAGACAGGAGTTGAATTCCGCCCAAAAAAGTATTTGAGATACTTCTTTCATCGCTAAAGGACTGCGAGTCCCTCCCTGATGATTGACATATGACACAGTTGTGATATTGTCTGTCTGAAAAATAATGAAACATTCTCTCTTAAATTGAGGCCAAGCCTGAAGAGTTCTGAAAATAGCACAGAGTTCTAAAATAATGATTGGTATCCTCACCTTTTGAGGTTTCCAAACCCTTTGTGCTGTCAGCGAATCCCAAACAGCTCCCCAACCTGTAAGACTTGCATCCGTAAGAATACATGTCAGGAAGGACGAACAAAGAAGGCCCCTGAATAATACGATAATGGTCTAACCACCAAGTCAGAGAGAGTTAAGTGTTGGGATTTAAGTATATCAACTGTGATACCTGAGAATAATCTCTGCACCATAGATTCAGCATGCAAAGCTGCAAAGGTCTCACAAGAAAATGAGCAAAGGGGATCGTGTCCAATGCTGCAGTCATGAAACCTAAAAACTTCCCTGCACATAGTCACTGAAGGGAATAATAGAGACTGAAGGTTTAGACAGGCTTAAACTAATTTCATTCGTCTCTTGACTGTTAAAGACAGAGTCATGGACACTGAATTTATCTGGAAACCTAAAAAGGTGACCTTTGCCTGAGGAATCACAAAACTCTTAGGTAAATTGATCCTCCAACCATGTCTTTGAAGAAACAACACTAGTTGATTCGTGTGAGATTCTGCTAAATGAAAGGATTGAGCTAGTACCAAGATATCATCCAAATAGGGAAAACAAAGCAATACCCTGCTCTCTGATTACAGATAGAAGGGCACAGAGAACCTTCCCAAAGATTCTTGGAGCTGTCGCTAGACCAAATGGAAAAGCAACAAATTGGTAAAGCTTGCCTAGAAAAGAAAATCTCAAAAACCGAAAGTGGTCTGAATGAATTGGAATGTGAGGATAAGCGTCCCGTACAACTATTGTGAACATGTAATGACCTTGCTGAACAAAAGGCATAATAGTCCTTATATTCGCCATCTTGAAAGTTGGGACACTCACAAAACCATTTAAAGTTTTCAGATCCAAGATTGGTCTGAATGAATCTTCCTTCTTTGGGACAAAGAATAGATTTGAATAGAAACCCAAACCCCGTTCCTGCTAAGGAACTGGTACAAACACCCCTGAAAAAAAATTCCAGTTCTTAAATATATTTCAGAAAAACCCTGAACCTTCACAGAGTGTATTGCAACATGAGAAAGAATCTTCCCATAGAAGGTCTCATTCTAAAAATCTATTAAAAACCCTAAGAAGAACTGGTTTGAGAACCGCACCTTCACGCAGCCTTAATAACTAGTATTTTTATAGCGCTTTTCTTCCTAGTAGGACTAAAAAAAAAAAAAAAAAACGCTTTTTCAGTGCTTGCACTCAGAGTTAACCAAATTGGCAGCTGAATAGTAACAGTTATTATTATTACCCAAATAAATGGTACACATTTAATTGACCTCAAAAGGCCGAAAGGGCTGCATCGACCCTGCCGGATATGAACCTGTGACCCTTGGATCTTTAGAACAAGCTTTTGTAGTCAGGGCATTAACCAACTGCTCTACATCACCGGCCAAAAAGTAGGGCAGAAAAAAACTGTTTTATCTCCAGATATAGTGGAGATAATAGAAATCAAAACAAATTATTATCCTAACAAGATAGAGATAAAAAAATATATTTAGACCATGCCAAAATTCAAGATTAAAACCACAAAGCTCTTCTAAATAGAAAAGCTAAAAGCATATATTTGAAATTAATCTTAAATGACAACAAATATAGTATCATATATAAAATGAATACATTTTAAAGTAAATGAAAAATCTTATATACTTCAGAATCTGAAAACTGCTTATACTATCTGTCTAACAATAAAGAGAGAGCAGCAATGTCAGTCATAAATATAGCTAAACTAAGAATATAAACAGTATGTAAATATGCTCTTTTAAGGTAAGATTGAAACTTAAAAAGATCCTGAAAATAAGTACTAACTTCTATAGAAATAGTAATATATTCCCAAAAATGAATCAGGTTTAAACCATTCTAGCAAACATATCATAGATAGCATCTAGAATAGGAAAAAAAACCTCAGGAGCAATTTAAAGAAATCTTTAAATGAATAAAACATATTTAATAGGAGGACTAGACTCCTAATACCTAAAATTATCAAAACTTCCTTAATAAAGAACCAAAAATGTTCAATTATAAAAATAAAAAAGAAGATTTGTCAAATACAGTCTCTGATACAGGATCCTTTGAGCCAAAGAAACCCTAATCAGTAGAATAAACTTTAGTATACAATCAAAACAAAATTGATTAAATCTTAAAACAATTTTGGAAAGAACTTAGAAGTTTATTTGAAGACACAAAAACAGTTCTAGCCTTCTTATGATTGCAGTAATAACATGTGAAATCTGCAGAATTAATCAGGTACATTAAACTGAAAAATTAACAGTAAATGTATTTGTACATATAGAAACATTATCAGCATGAAATATGATAAATAAATGCCACATAATTGAGCTGAAGAGAATAAAATCAGCTTGACAATAAAAACACACTTAGCTTGTTGAAGAAATGTTACTGTAGTTCCTACAGTAACATCAGAGTCAGAGACATCTTGCAAAATGTAAAAGGAAAAAATTAACATTTAAACAAAATATCCAATTCCCTCATATAGCAGTTTCAGGAATGGTAAAAAAAGCTTATGCTAAAAAAATAGGCAAAAAAAGCAAACGGCATAGCTCTCTATAATATAAAGAGAGCAAGAAGTATAAAAAAGGAAGTGGGGTAAAATAACAAATTTTTTGGCACCAAGTATGACGCACGATGCAAAAGGAAGTGAATTTTTTTTGGCGACAAACCAACACCAGGAAATGACGCAACTCGCGTCATAGCAAGCGTGATTTCATGCCGAAACAACTAGCGTCAACAAAGACGCAGGAAATTACGAAACTCGCACCACCATAGGCGCAACTTCACGCCAAAAAAAATTTGCGCCAAGATTTACGCAATAAATAATATAAATTATGCTTACCTGATAATTTCATTTCCATCTGTATGGGAAGAGTCCACAACTGCATTCCTTACTTGTGGGAAATACTAAAACTGGCCACCAGGAGGAGGCAAAGACACCCCAGCGAAAGGCTTAAATACCAACCCCACTTCCTCATAACCCCAGTCATTCTGCCGAGGGAACAAGGAACAGTAGGAGAAATATCAGGGTGAAAAAGGTGCCAGAAGAAAAATTTTTAAATTTAGGGTCGCCTATCGGAGAACACGGGCGGGAGCTGTGGACTCTTCCCATACAGATGGAAATGAAATTATCAGGTAAGCATAATTCATGTTTTCCATCTTAAAGGGACACTGAACCCAAATTTTTTTCTTTCGTGATTCAGATAAAGCATGCAATTTTAATCAACTTTCTAATTTACTCCGATTATCAAATTTTCTTCGTTCTCTTGCTATCTTTATTTGAAAAAGAAAGCATCTAAGCTTTTTTTTTGGTTCAGACTCTGGACAGCACTTTTTAAATGGTGGATGAATTTATCCACCAATCAGCAAGAATAACCCAGGTTGTTCACCAAAAATGGGCCGGCATCTAAACTTACATTTTTGCATTTCAAATAAAGATACCAAGAGAATGAAAAAAATGATAATAGGAGTAAATTAGAAAGTTGCTTAAAATGTCATGCTCTGTCTGAATCACGAAAGAACAAATGTGGGTTCAGTGTCCCTTTAATATGGGAAGAGTCTACAGCTGCATTCCTACATATACCCAAGCTCTTGCGTACACGGAATGGTAATGGGAGGGAAAAAAGAGAGGCGGACCCTAATCTGAGGGGACCACAGCCTGCAAAACCTTTCTCCCGAAGGCTGCTTCAGCAGAAGCAAAACATCAAACTTGTAAAACTATGGAAAAAGTATGTAAGGAGAACCAGGTAGCTGCCGTACAAATCTGATCCATAGAGGCCCTTATTTTTGAAGGCCCAAGAGGAAATCACTGCTCTCGTAGAATGAGCCGTAATCGTCAGAGGAGGCTTATGTCCCGCCGTTTCTATTGTAAATAGATGACACTCCTCAGACAAAAAGATAAGGAAGTCGAAGAGGCCCTCTGACCCCTACGCTTACCGGAAAAGATAACAAACAGAGAAAGAGGTTTGTTTAAATTCCTTTGTGGCCTGAAGATAGAACTTCAAGGCACAAACCACATCCAGAAATACGTTATAAACGTTCCTTCAACGAAGAAGGATTAGAACATAAGAAAGGAACCACAATCTCTTGATTGATGATGCAAATTGACCCAACCTTAGGAAGAAAACCTAACTTGGTTCGTAGAACAGCCTTATCGGCATGAAAGGCTAGATAAGGAGGGACACATTGCAAGGCAGCAATCATAGATGCTCTGCGCGCAGAAGCAATAGACAGTAGAAAGGACCCTTCCAAGACAACAATTTTATGTCTACGTCATGCATAGGCTCCAACTGAGCCTGTTGCAAAACCTTAAGGAAAATATTTAAACTCCAAGGAGGAGCCTTAGGTCTAAACACAGGTCTGATCCCAGCAGAGCCTTAACAAATGGTTGCATATCTGGAAGCTCTGCAAACCTCTTGTGCAGTAACACAGACAGGGCCGAAAATTGTCCCTTCAGGGGACTTGTAAAAAAGCCCTTCTCCAGTTGATCCTGGAGAACAGAATAAGTAGGTCTTCCACACCTTATGATAGATGCGACGAGCAACCAGCTTATGAGCTTGAATGAGAGTAAAAATAACTCTCTCATGAAACCCTCTCTTGGCTAAGACTAAGCGTTCAATCTCCACACAGTCAACCTCAGAGAATCTAGACATTGATGAACAAAGAGACCTTGGTAGCAGATCCCTGCCAAAGGTAACTTCCACGGAGGAGATGATGACATCCTCACTAGATCTGTGAACCATATCCTTCGCGGCCAAGACGGAGTAGTCAGTATCACTGATGCCTGCTTGATTCAAGCCACTACACTAGGATGTAGTGGTAATGGTCGGTAAGGATAAATTAGATTGAACCTCCAAGGCACCGCTAATGCATCCAATAGCTCCGCCTGAGGATCCCTGTACCTCGACCCCTATCCCGGTAGCTTGGTATTAAGACGTTAGAAGATCTTCCTCTTGCAAATCTCTGCAAACACTTGGGATGGAAAGACCATTCTCCCGGATGAAAGGATTGTCTGCTGAGGAAATCTGCTTCCCAGTTTTCCACACCCAAAATGTGGATCGCTGACAGTGAACAAATGCAGGTCTTCCAAAATGAGATCAGGAGGGAGCTTTACGTCCTGAGACCAGTGCCCTGTGCCTTCCTGGTACCCCATCCTGTGACAAAAGGCAAAAAATGACTGGGGTTATGAGGAAGTGAGTGGGGGAGGTATTTAAGACTTTGGCTGAGGTGCCTTTGCCTCCTACTGGTGGCCAGGTTCAGTATTTCCCACAAGTAAGGAATCTTCCCATATTAAGAAGGAAAACAGCATTTTGCGTCCACCCGAGCCTAGATTTGCCCACGAAAATTAAGGAAAGTCAAGTCAAATTGGAAAAAAGACAAACCACAGGTAAGAAAAAAACGTTTAAATAAACTTCCTAAAACATGATTCTCATACTGAAACTGCTAGACTGCAAAAGGGAAATACAAATAGACCTGACTCATGGCAAATATAAGTAAACACATATATTTAAAACTTTACAACATAACATAAAGCACCAAACATAGCTGAGAGTGTCTTAAAAAAATGATACATACTTACCAGAAGACACCCATCCACATATAACAGACAGCCAAACCAGTAATAAAAAATATCAGCAGAGGTAATGGTATAAGAGTATATTGTCGATCTGAAAAGGGAGGTAGAGAATGAATCCCTACGACCGATAACAGAGAGCCTTTGAAAAGATTTCCCATGAGTGAAACCATGAAATCAACAGGCGATACACTCTTCACATCCCTCTGACAAACACTGTACTCTGAGAGAAATTGGGCTTCAAAATGCTTAGCAGCGCCTATCATAGAAGAAATCAAGCACAAACTTACTTCACCACCTCCACAGGAGGCAAAGTTTGTAAAACTGAGGAATGAGTGTGGTGGGGGGTGTATTTCAAGGCATTTTGAGGTTTGGTAAACTTTGCCCCCTCCTGGTAGGAATGTATATTCCATACATCACTAGTTGATGGACTCTTGCCAATTACATGAAAGAAAAAAGGAAAACCACTTTCATGTTTTTCGTATGTAAACTGTTTTTTGTTTTTTTAGAATATTACAAAAAATTGTGCTGGAGTAAGCATTCCACAGACCAAAGCATGAGTTAGTATGAGTTGCACTTACACCCAGTTTTATTAAAAAACATGAATATCAATGTGTGAGTTATAGAAGATACTCACTTAAACATACAATACTTTATTCATGTCTAAATGTAATCTCTATATGAATAATACTCCTAGTATTTAAAGGCTTTCATACTTTATAATGTTGCCAAGTACTATCAATTAGATGAAAAAAAAAAAAATCAGTCTATAAAACTATTGCTTGTAGTGCTATCTGTAGCGATCTTCAGGAAAATGTTCTACATTCATTTTATCCTTAAAGGGACACTGTACCCAAATTTTTTCTTTTGTGCTTCAGATAGAGCATGACATTTTAAGCAACTTTCTAATTTACTCCTATTATCAAATTTTCTTCATTCTCTTGGTATCTTTATTTGAAATGCAAGAAAGTAAGTTTAGATGCCGGCCCATTTTTTGTGATCAACCTGGGTTGTTCTTGCTGATTGGTGGATAAACTCATCCACCATTGAAAAAGTGCTGTCCATAGTTCTAAATTAAAAAAAAAGCTTAGATGTCTTCTTTTTAAAATAAACATAGCAAGAGAACAAAGAAAAATTGATAATAGGAATAAATTAGAAAGTGGCTTAAAATTGCATGCTCTATCTGAATCATGAAAGAAAAAATTTGGGTTCAGTGTCCCTTTAATGCAACATAAAGCACAAGTTTATTTTTATGTCAAACATCTTTAGCCAAGTATGTATAACAATGTTCTTTTGGGGCAAAAATGTCAAAAATAATTTCTTTAGTTTGCTTTTATGTGAAGAATGCTGGAAATTAATCAATATATCTATTTCACATGACAACCTTAACCAATCAAAGCAAAAGAAATGGATCTATACGTAATATGAATATGCAGCACATTATTATTAAAATGTTTTTAAAACAGATATCTTAATTATAACGAATGTAGCTGCTATTAAATATTTAAAGTGAAGGAAAACTTTGATGAATGAAAGCCCGGTTTTTAAAAATACTATTAAAAACAGGGGCACTTTCATTCATCAAAGTTTAGAAAGCAGCCGTTTTGTTTGAAACCTTACCTTTCATCTTTTCACAGCCGGATCAGCTTCCCCCACCCGGAGATCCTCTCTTCACACATCAGCAATGATTAATCTGGCTTCCTCTAATCATGGCACAGCCTCAGGCAATGACTCCCCTGGGGGGAAAGCCGTGATTGGAGGAAGCCAGATTAGTCATTGCTGACGTGTGAAGAGAGGATCTCCGGGTGGCTGAAGCTGCTCTGGCTGTGAAAACAAGAAAGGTAAGATTTTAAACAATACGGCTGCTTTCTAAACATTGATGAATGAAAGTGCCCCTGTTTTTAATAGTATTTTTAAAAACTGGGCTTTCATTCATCAAGTTTACCTTCGCTTTAATTGTGAAATTTGCAATGCACACACACACGTTTTTTCTTTTCATTCCATGAATCTTTCGAACTAACTGAATAAACCTGCCTTTAAATGGGATTTATTCATTCACATTTTTATGCACCACCATTCAAGATATAGTTTAATATTCAAATGTTCCAATGTATCAATGTCTCTGACTAATAAACTTTATTTTAATATATTGCTTGATATTCTCTTCCACAAAATATACTTTGTAATTAAAGGGAAGCTGAACCCAAATTTTTTCTTTTGTGATTCAGATTGAACATGCAATTTTAAGCAACTTTCTAATGTACTCCTATTATCAATTTTTCTTCGTTCTCTTGCTATCTTTATTTAGAAAAGAAGGTATCTAAGCTAAGGAGACAGTCACTTTTTGGTTCAGAACACTGTACAGGACTTGTTTATTGGTGGGTGAATTTATCCACCAATCAGCAAGAACAACCCAGGTTGTTCACCAAAAATGGGCCCGGCATCTAAACTTGCATTCTTACTTTTCAAATAAAGAAAATTTGATAATAGGAGTAAATTAGAAAGTTGCTTAAAATTGCATGCTCTATTTGAATCACAAAAGAAAAAAAAATTGGGTTCAGTGTCCCTTTAAGTTGTGTAACAAAATGGACTGCACACCAAACTGAATAGCCAACCCCCAAGAGTTTACAATGACATGCTGTGGTTACAGCTCCCTAAAATGTGACCACAAAGTTGTCTCATTTAAAAAATTAAATAAAAAATGTATATATTTTTATTTTATAGTGACATAGTTCTATAAACATTATTTATTATTATTATATTAATGTTTATATAAACATTATTATATTTCCTATGTTACTATGTAAAGGATTGAAGTGTTATACACAATGCACAACAAATAATGGTTTGCTTTCAGCTAGCAAATATTACTTTCTACTATGTCTTAAAAGACTAAAATATTCCTAGAAGCCCATTCTAAGCAAGGTCATTATGGAGATGGATTGTGAACATTACAGAAAAATCTGGTAGTGCATGAATGCCTCAAACAAATGGCTCTGACATTCAGATAAACCAACATGTCAAAGTAACCAAACCATGCCAATAAAAAAACAGCAGACAGGCATCTGTTATAGATGAAAGGACAAGACGGTTACTTTTATTTCTAGAACAGGAACTCAACAAGTTGTTTGTCACGTAAAATGACAGACTAATAAATTGATTATTCCAAAAAATATGCAAAGGTTTTGCAGAACAGAAATCGTAATTGTTATTCCGAATACGCAATATAGACTTATACAATTTTATCTTATGTTCCAAACATTACTGAAAAAGCTTTACAGCAATAATAACGTTAAGAGATTTAACGCCAACTAAAGAAGGTAAACTTTGAACAAAGATTCACTTGTGTCATTGAAACCAGTGCAACTTGTAAGATGATCTTCACACTGAAAACATTTTAGTAGATGAAAACATGTGAAACTGTTGAGACTCTGCAAGCATTAAAAAGTGTTTGCCTCCGGGGGCGTGTCCAAGCAGCGTTCTGGATAGGACGCAGATCCTGAGAGCTCCAAGCAGAAGCTTTAACAATCCGCCGATTGTTACCTTTACACGGCTAGACTAAACACAGAATATATAAAGGTTTCACAGTACTGTAAACTGTGACCCATATTATCAATCTTAGTCGTGTCGATGACGCTGGAGATCCAGTTTGGAAATTAAAGGCCTAAGGCGGCGGCCTATTGATAGGTATTCACCTCCCCCCGGGAAGAGCCGGGTAATCAGTGCTGCTAAGTAAACTAGCTTACTGAACCTCTTCACCACCCAATATTCTCCAGTTATCAAGCTATATGACTACATTTTATATCTGAAAAGTTCCTGAACCCCTGAAGTGGATGAGAGACAGCCTTATTCAGCAGAGCACGCTAAACATGGCAGAAGGGAGAAGCATGACACGTCAAGAGGAACTATTTGCGCAACTTGAACTCTCCATGCTTAGATTAATAGAGAGAGCACCGTATGATCATCTACTAAAATGCTTAAGTCCTGAAAACAAGACATATCTAACGGACTCACAAGAAAGACAGGTGAACAAGAAAACCATAACGGATAGTACTACACACAAAATGGAGGATCCGTGTGGCTTGGGGAGTGATCTCCCGGCCACTGTTACGCAGAATGAAGCATACAAAGCAGACCCGCACCCGGTATCACAGGAGCTCGTGTCTCTTTGCTGGCAGAGGATGCCAGAGTCTGTAGAACTGGTCATAATCGCTCTGGGGGAATCCCAAATTACAGAGGCTGAGATGAGGAGCCGAGCACTGGCTAATACCCGATCTGAGAAGCAGAGGAAGGGGAAGAATTTGACACTTACAATTCTAGCACAGACGCTTGAAGGGACCCACCCGAGCGAGCCACAACCAACATTGGCCA
This sequence comes from Bombina bombina, assembly GCF_027579735.1. NCBI lineage: Eukaryota > Metazoa > Chordata > Amphibia > Anura > Bombinatoridae > Bombina > Bombina bombina. Next base: position 563,799,235 of record NC_069502.1, read on the forward strand.
AACCCCTCACCTGCAACCACAGCGGAGATGACACCCGCAAAATCAGCGAAGCGCCAATCATGCCAAAGATCAACTTTGCGTGTCGCAGATCCTACTTTCAGGGTGGCACTCATATACCGAAAAGAGGAGAGGGGTAGCTCCCAGAAACATCTCACTGAAGATAAGCGGCTGGCTCCGACGCTAGAGCCGATATAATAACCTCCAGCTAATGTTACTTCACAAGGACTCTGGTAACTTGGCAATGTTTTAGTTTAACATCAAAATGTGTGTTATTGACTTGTTTGAAGCATATATATAAGTTGTGCAAACACACTGTATTTACGTATAACTCCATATTGTGAATCGTTAAATTATCTGAAGTTTCCCCTAAGTTAAGCAAACACTGCTTATCTCTCCCTTATTAATTCCCTTATATGTCGATATTATTATAGATGTAATAAGCTCACTTTTGGACAAAGCTTTGTATAGCTCCCTGCTCATAACGCTTTCCCCCATCTTTATATAACCCCAACAATGAGCATCAGTGAATCTGTCACAGACCCAAGAGTGGCCCGAATGGTTAGAATATGGGGATCAAAAGTATTATACTGAGATGGTTATATTAACTTTTGCTTACTTTCTTTGCCCATTGCTTCTTCCCTTTCCTCCATGTAGAAATGTATTAAGCTCACTCTTGGGCATAGCATACTATAGTTCTTTCGAATTTACAAGCTTCATACTATGTGTTGCATAAGGGACAGGAAGATTCACTGTTAATAATAATGCTAATTTATTCCACATAAAATATACTCAGTCTACAACAAGCTTCCTCTCTTGCTTATATGTCCCAGTTTTAATATTTATAGGCCCAATATTATCTGAAAATGCAGATGTACAGCGTTCCCTACTATACCAAAACTGTCATATTTGTATTGTTTGCCTCTCTTGCCTACGTCTCTCTCCCCCACCTCTATATATCTCTAATATTGATTTTCAGTGTATCTGTTACAGACCCAAGAGCAGTCTATATGGCTCTGTTATATTTGAATTGTTTGTTTTCCCTGTACTTTGCCCTCCCCCCCCTCATGTCCATATATTCCCAATACTGTTCATATATATATATCAATCACAGACCCAAGAGCGGTCTATATATTTAGAAAATTGGGGTCCATTCCCTATCCTAAAAATGTTTTATTCAAACTGTCTGTTTTCCTTTCTCCTAGTTATCCCCCTCACCACTATATACTCCCATTATTGTTCATTTATATATCTGTTATAGACCCAAGAGTGGTCTACATAATAAGAAAATATGGGATCAATTAAGGCATACACCACAATTAACAGGTGTCCACAAGTATTGAAATGATTGGTCATAAGCATGCCTCACACCTTTAAATAGCATATACAATGGATTATTGTGATGAAGCATAATAATGTAACAGCTCTGATGTACTATGTGCACATTTTAATTATGCCGTGTATGTTTTGTTTATCAAAATAAAGCTCTTTTGAAAATAAAAAAAATAAAAAAAAGTGTTTGCCTCCAACATGGAGGAGTTTTCATGCTGGGCCCAGAGAAAAATAAGTAGCTTCAGTCTTTACCTTGAAGGGAGCTTATTGGTACCACTTTCAAACACCAAGACATTTGCAGTGAATCAAGTTTGTCAAATAAGCTTTGGAAGCTTTCTGTCCTACTCTACAAACTAAATAAATCACAAAAACAAAATTTATGCTTAACTGATACATTTATTTATTTCCGGATATGGTGAGTCCACAATGTCATCATTTACTGTTGGGGAATATCAATCCTGGCCAGCAGGAGGCGGCAAAGAGCACCACAGCCAAACTTTCAAGTATCACTTCCCTTCCCACAAACCCCCAGTCATTCGACCGAAGGGTAATGGAGAAAAAGGAGTAACACAAAGGTGTAGAGCAGCCTGAGGTTTAGTAAAAAATGAACTGTCTTAAAACAAAGGGCGGGGTCGTGGACTCACCATATCCGGAAATAAATAAATTTATCAGGTAAACATTAATTTTGTTTCCTTTCCTAAGATATGGTGAGTCCACAATGTCATCTTTTACTGTTGGGAACCAATACCCAAGCTAGAGGACACAGATGACTAGGGAGGGACAAGACAGGCAGACCTAAACTAAAGGCACCACCGCTTGAAGAACCTTTCTCCCAAAAGAAGCCTCAGCAGATGGAAAAAGTATGTAAGTAGGACCAATTTGCAGCCTTGCAAATCTGTTCCACAGAAGTTTCATTTTTGAAAACCCAAGAAGAGGAGACAGCTCTTGTGGAATGAGCCGTAATTCTCTCAGGAGACTGCTGACCAACAGTCTCATAAGCAAAACAAATTATACTTCTCATCAGAGAGAAATAGAAGCAGTAGTAGCTTTCTGACCTTGATGTTTCCCAGGGAAACAAACAGAGCAGAAGACTGGCAAAAATCCTTAGTCGCTTGTAGATAGAATTTTAGAGAACGCACAACATCCAAGTTGTGCCACAAACGTTCCTTATGAGAAGAAATATTAGGACATAGTGAAAGAACAACAATTTCCTGATTAATATTACTATCCGAAACAACTTTAGGAAGGAAACCTAACTAAGTACGAAGAACCACCTTATCAGAATGAAAGATAAGAGAAGGCGAATCACACTGCAAAGCTGAGAGTTCCAAAACTCTTCAATAAGAAGAGATAGCAATAAGAAACAAAACCTTCCAAGATAACTAAGTCTCCAAGGAGGAGCAACAGACTTAAACACAGGCCTGATTCTGACCAAGGCCTTACAAAAAATTGCACATCTGGAAGGTCCATCACACGCTTATGTAGCAAAAAAGATAATGTAGAAATCTGACCCTTCAGGGTACTGACTGTCAAACCCTTCTCCAGACCTTTCTGGAGAAAGGACAAAATCCTAGGAATCCTGATCCTACTTCAAGGAGTAGCCCTTTGATACACACCAATAAAGATATATATACACCATATCTTATAGTAGATCCTTATAGAAACAGGCTTGCGAGCCTGAATCACGGTCTCAATGACCGACTCAGAAAAACCACGCCTAGACAGAACTAAGCATTCAATCTCCAAGCGGTCAGCTTCAGAGAAACAAGATATGGATGAATGGAGGGACCCTGAATCAGAAGGTCCTTCCTCAGAGGAATTCTCAAAGGTGGAAGAACTGACATCTCCACTAGGTCTGCATACCAGATCCTGCAAGTCCATGCAGGGGTTATTAGAATCACCGGCGCTCTCACCTGTATGATACGTGCAATGACTTGTGGAAGGAGAGCAAGCAGAGGAAATGAGTATGCCAGCCTGCAATCCCAAGGGACCACCAGAGCATCTATCAGAGTGGCCTGTGGATCTCTTGACCTTGAACCATACCTTGGAAGCTTGGCATTCTGCCGAGACACCATCAGATCCAACTCTGGCACCCCCCATTTGAGGGTTAAGCTGGAGAACACCTCCGGATGGAGTTCCCACTCCCCGGGATGAAAAGTCTGACTGCTCAGGAAATCTTCCAAGTTATCCACTCCTGGAATGTGGATGGCAGATAGACAGCAATTGTGAGCTTCCGCCCACTGAAGAATTGGAACTACCTCCTTCATAGCTAAGGAACTCAGAGTTCCTCCCTGGTGGTTGAAGTAAGCCACTGAAGTTATTTGTCTGACTAGAACCTGACAAACTGGCTAAGGCCAAGCCATCAGAGCATTGAAAATCGCTCTCAACTTTGCGCCTTGAACGAGTCCCAGACTGCTCCCCAGCCCAGAAGGCTTGCGTCCGTGGTCATAATCACCCAGGAAAGTCTCCGGAAGCACGTGCCCTAAAACAAATGCTCCTGAAAACATCACCACAGAAGAGAGTCTCTTGTTGTCTGATCCAGATCTATACTCTGAGACTGAGGACCAAACATGGTCACACCCTTGTAAGGAGTGCCAGAAGCTTTGTCTTGGAGAAAAATCCAACCAAGACATGAGCCACAATGCCCTGTGGGCTAGAACAACGCAGCCAGTCATCTTGGATCTCAGTCAAATGACTTGCATGGAAGCAACAGAAGGAAAGAATTAGCTTAAGAGCCTTAATTCTGTCCTGGATCTCCTCCAAAGAAGTCTCTACCAAATTGGTATCAGACAAGGCACTGCACCCAAAGGTGCCGCAATAGACCCATTGGTCATACAAACTGCAAAATAAGCTTCCCGCTTGTCCATTGATCCTTAAAGGAGCAGCTATCCTCTATAGGGCTCAAAGTATCTTAGTCAGAGTAGAAATGTTCCATCTACTATAGGAACCGTGCACCAAGATATTTAATGGGAACAGCAACAGGAACATCTTGAAATTCAGCCCCCTCCTGTAACAGGACAAACGTCCACAAAGGAATCCTAGCAAATATTAAATTTACTAGATATCTTAGGGATGACAACGACAAAATATCGGAGTCGTCTAAAGTAGCCAAAACCTCCTTTAACAATACATGAGGTGTTCAGGCATAAATCTGAAGGTTACCACTTCAGCATCAGATGAAGGAATTATACTGTCCAAATCTGAGGTTTCATTGTCAGAGGCTACCGACGTATCCTCCTCATCAGCCCTATGAGAAAGGGCAACCTAAGTCGGAACAGAAACCTTACTATCTGAATCTCTAATGTTCCTCTAATGTTCCTCTTGCGATTTCCCTTTAGTATAGGAAAAGCAGACAATGCCTCAAATACTGCAGAAGATACCTGGGCAGCAATTCTGCAGGCAAATAACTCCTCCAGGAGATAGAGAGGAACCACAGGGCACTGCATTTGACACCATTGAAGCTTGGGACGTAAAAGGAGAAAGCTGTGGCACTGCCTAAACAGCATCATCTTGGGAGACATTGGGATCAGAGGCAACGCTCTATCTCTACCCTCAAGAGACTAGCGAAAGCATAATTTAAAACAATTATTGCACCTTGATTGCCCTTTTAAATAGGGAAAACAAACCAGCAACTCACATACACTGCTTGCTCCTTCTGAAGGAAGCCAGCCTGTAATAACTCGGAGTTCTTTTCCCAAAGAACAAAGGGCAAGAAAGGGTATATTTAAATGTCAACAATTAAATACTGTCACTTTAAAAACAGTATAAAATCATGGCAAAGTAATTAGAATGTCCGCTACACCTCAGACTGACTGAGGAGGTTAACCTGACTTTCATTATACATATCAACAAACGGCAAAACTAGCCGTGATACAGATCACACTACCAGATTGCAATCTGAAGCTAGCGTATTGATATTTAAAATCCCAAGCTCATGCATTCAAATTAAAATATAACTGAATTTTATAGCTTGGCAGTTGATGGAAAGTCAACCGATCTACATACCGGAACGCACCAAGAGGGAGGTGCCTGTAGCGGACCCATGTAAACTCATTCTACTATAAAAAGAGAAAAAGTCGGAATCGCAAGGACACCGCTCCGCTGGCATAACTAAAGCGGAAAGCGGGTCACGCGAATGCCAACAAGAAACTGTGCCGCTATTACGAGAGTGCGTTTCTGATACAGAGATACGCACCCAATGAAAATTATTTGGAGTAGCTGTGATCATCACGTACTGGCTGTACAAAGTAACAGGCGTTAGATGAACAGTTGGTTCACAGTCCTTACTTACTACCCGCCAAAATTGAGAGGAAGAGAAACCTTAATGGTGGCAAAAAACTTCAATGAGAAGTTCTAAGGGAGCATCATGAACTGAGCCTCACAATAGTAGCTAATGTCTTAAAGTACTTCACAACAAAATAATGCTCACAGCCCTCTCACATACAAAAATACTCGATACCATGAATAAAATTCAGCCCCTTCAAACATGCAGCATAATGCTAGCTGCTGTGTACGCACTATGAGAAAAATATATAATAATGTGTCATGATATGCATATAGACAGATTAATAGCCCACAATAAAGTACAAGGGAAAATACTTCATAACCAGTAAAAAGCATAAATCCCCCAGTCTCCAGTCACAACAGCAGTGCCTGCTCCCTGCCTAAAAGCATCCTTATAAAGGATATGTATGTCCCAGAAAATGTTGCAGGTCTTTTAACCCCTTTAAGTGCACAGTCTCTCATACCTAGAAGACAAAAGGCACTTACCTGCACTCTGGCCTTCCGGCAAGAGGACAGCTCACAAGGCATGAGAGGACACATCTCCTCACAGAGACCTGTAGAAAAAAAGAAAGAACAGAGTAAACCTACTCTGGCTTTCTATACAAGTGCAGCAACATGTTAGGAAAACGCAGTGAGGCCCACCTCACAAGTCCCTAACTGCTTTAAAGCCACCACTGCCTTACTGAAGAGACTAACGTGGAGTACAGCTATACCCAATCCTTGAAAAAAGGGAAAGGACAGAGCAAACCTACTCTGGCATTCTAAAGTATTTAAAATCTTGCTTGTAGCGAAAGAAATCCAATTCTTATTCAGACACCAAAACTTCTCCTCCTCCATGCACCAAGGCAAAACTTCACCTTCTCCATGCACCAAGGCAAAGAGAATGACTGGGGGTTTGTGGGAAGGGAAGTGATACTTGACAGTTTGGCTGTGGTGCTCTTTGCTTCCTCCTGCTGGCCAGGAGTGATATTCCCCAACGTCGTGGACTCACCATATCTTAGGAAAGAAACCAAATTTTATGCTTAACCAATACATTTCTTTCATGACAGTGAGAGTCCACGAGTCATCACGTGTGGGAATATTCCCCTCCTAGTCATAAGGAGAAGGAAAAAAACAACCAGAGCTTAAAATCGCTCCCATTTCCCATGATCCTTAGTCATATACATAACCAAGTAGATGGGGGGGGGGGGGGGAAATCAGGAAAGATGACGCAGGGCAAAGGAAGTGCAAAAACAAGTACTGCTGCCACGCAAACAAAAATAGTGGGGTTTGTGGACTCTCATCATCATGGAAGAAATTAATTTATCAGATGAGCATTAATGTGGTTTTCTTTCATTAGATGGTGAAGTCCATGAGTCATCACGTGTGGCAATCAATACCCAAGCAGTGAAATCAACTAGACCCCTGCAAAAATTGGGGGACAAACAGTGAAGGCAGGATGTTACTATTCAGGCACTACAGCCTGCAGAACCTTCCTGCCAATGGCAAACTCAGCATACTTTGAAAAAAATGTGTAAAGAGGACCAAGTAGCTGCCTTACAAATTTGATCATCAAAAGCCTCATTTCGAAAGGCCAAAGAAGTGGTAACTGCTCTAGTAATGCGCTGTCATATATTTTCCTCTGCCCCTTTAACTTCCACTATTCCTCTGCCCCTATAACCTGGATTCATCTAACCTTTTGCACACCACCTCTCCAATTAATAAATAGCAACTGCACCATTCTTCATTGCTTGGTTATTGACAAGCTCTCTGTCACACCTTCTGGATCTCTCAGAGTCTCTATGACTGTGATTCCTCCACAAGTTAAAAGAGAATGAAGGAGTTGAAGTTTAAACAGAAAAGAGGAAGATTCAGATTCTTGATCATATACTGGCTCTTGATCATCTGAAAATACTTCACTCTCAAAGGCTTACCATAATCAGAAACACTGCTTCCAGTAGATAGGCAATCCAGTGCTGTACATGAGACAGCAGAGGATCTATAAATACTACAACACCTGCTTCAGAGATGCAACTAACATACTCCAATGACATCCCTCTGTCCAGACTGTAGAGGGGGAAACTGGGCCTCAAATTGGTATAAGAATCCTTCTCACAAGTACCTGGAGGACTTTGCTTCTTTACCTTCCTCCTGTGAAGGCAAAGATAAGGCTAGTGTCCAGTAAGATGGGAGGGTTTTTTAAGGGATCTGGGAGTTTTGGGAACTTTGCCTCCTCCTAGTGGTATAATTTCCAGAAGTAACTGATTGTGGACTCTCACCACCTTTATGAAAGAAAAAGGACTTTGCTGTCCTTACGAGATTAATGAAATCCTGATTCTCATCCAGATTTGTTTTCAAAGAAACAAGTCCTGAAGACTATTACATCAAACATCAGTGGCAGCTGTGACACATGCAACATTGACTGCATGTCTAACCATAAAACCTGCCTATGAAAACCATGAAGTTTTCTACCCAAAGGAAACTTAAAAGAGGAACTATCCAACAAAGGAACTGTGGTATGCCTGGCCAAATAGCTGCATCTACCTTAGGAACAGTTTCCCAAAATCTCTGTATTAAAGGGATATGAAACTCAGAAAGGAAGCTGAGCAAGGGAACACAACTGAATGCTTATAGAGCAAACACAAACTGCAAGGGGCTAAAGGGTCTCCTTTCTAAATGATCAACTGACAGACAAGAGGCCTGAGCTGCACCAGTTTGCTCCATAGTACCTGCATGGAAATAACTTAAAAGGATATAAAACCCCAACAATTGTTTTAATGATTCGGAAAGAGAATACAATTTGAAACAACTTAAAAATGTACTTCTATTATCTAATTTGATTTATTCTCTTGGTATCCGTTGTTGAAGAAGCACCAATGCACTTCTGAAGGCTAGTTAACACATTAGGCGAGTCAATAACTTGAGGTATGCATGTGCAGCCAGCAATAAGCAGCGCCTTTCATCAAAGGATAGTAAAAGAACCAAACAAATTAGCTATTAGAAGTAAATGTGAAAGTTCTTCAAAATCCCATGCTCTATCTGAATCATGAAAGAAAAAACATAATTTATGTAAGAACTTACCTGATAAATTCATTTCTTTCATAGTGGCAAGAGTCCATGAGCTAGTGACGGATGGGATATACATTCCTACCAGGAGGGGGCAAAGTTTCCCAAACCCCAAAATGCCTATAAATACACCTCCCACCACACTCATACCTTAGTTTAACGTATAGCCAAGTAGTGAGGTGTAAAAAGGAGTAAAAAAAGCATACAAAAAGAGGAACTGGAAAAAATAATGTGCTTTTCTACAAAAATCATAACCATCAAAAACAGGGTGGGTCTCATGGACTCTTGCCATTATGAAATAAATGACTTTATCAGGTAAGTTCTTACATAAATTATGCTTTCTTTCATGTAAGTGGCAAGAGTCCATGAGCTAGTGACGTATGGGATATAATACCCAAGATGTGGCAATCCACAGAGTCACTAGAGAGGGAGGGATAAAATAAAAACAGCTATTTCCGCTGAGAAATTAAGTTTTCTTCAAAATTTCAAAAAACTCAAATCATAGGCAGTTGAATCAAACTGAGATAGCTGCCTGAAGAAACTTTCTAACAAAGACTGCTTCAGAAGAAGCAAATACATCAAAATGGTAACATTTTGTAAATGTATGCAAAGAAGACCAAGTTGCTGCTTTGCAAATCTGATCAACTGAAGCTTCATTCTTTAAAGCCCAAGAAGTGGCAATTGATCTAGTAGAATGAGCTGTAATTCTCTGAGGCGAAGACTGCCCCACCTCCAAATAAGCTTTGTGAATCAAAAGTTTTAACCAAGATGCCAAAGAAATGGCAGAGGCTTTCTGACCTTTCCTGAAACCAGAAAAAATAACAAATAGACTAGAAGTCTTTCTGAAATCCTTAGTAGCCTCAACATAGTATCTCAAAGCTCTTACCACATCAAAAGAATGTAAAGATCTTTTAAGAGAATTCTTAGGATTAGGACAAAAGGAATGAACAACAAATTTCCCTATTAATGTTGTTGGAATTCACAACTTTAGGCAAAAATTTAAACGAAGTCCGCAAAACAGCTTTATCTTGATGGAAAATCAGATAAGGAGACTCACAAGAGAGAGACGACAACTCAGAAACTCTTCTAGCAGAAGAGATAGTCAAAAGAAATAACACTTTCCAAGAAAGTAGTTTAATATCCAAAGAATGCATAGGCTCAAAAGGAGGAGCCTGCAAAATCCTTAAAACCAAATTGAGACTCCAAGGAGGAGAAATAGGGGTCTATTTATATATGTGCGGACAGACATGATCCGCTATAGCGAATCATGTCCACCGCACATCGATAAATGCCGAAAGTATACGCTGTCGGCATTTATCATTGCACCAGCAGTTCTTGTTACTAGCAGGGGGTGTCAATCATACATGATCGGGTGGCGTATGAGTTTAGGAGCAGCGGTCTTAAGACCACTGCTTTTAAAATCCTGTTTTCGGCGAGCGTGGAAACAAGGGGAACAGGGGCCATTCGGCCCTTGTTAAATAGACCCCATAGACTTAATAACAGGTAAGAAAAACATAATTACCATACTGAAACTGTTTGACTGCAAAAGGGAAAAATACATAGACCTGACTCATGGCCAATATAAGAAAACACATACAGGTGGCCCTCGGTTTACACCGGTTCAATTTGCGCCGTTTCAGAATAACAACCTTTTTTTCAGTCATGTGACTGCTATTGAAAAGCATTGAAAAGCAGTGCACTAATTAAAATAGCCAGTAGGTGGAGCTGTCCGTTTGTGTTGCAGCAAAGTTATGCAAGCTTAGCAGGTCTGAAATTAATCTGTGTACACAGAACAGACAATAGCTATCGAGCAGCTTTCAAAGCAGTAAGATCTAGCAGCCACTTCCCTATTATCTTCCTGTCCAGCTGCGTGAGGTGAGGGTGCCTAACTGCTTAATCAGACCAGAGTGAAATGCATAGAATAGGTGCAGACCCAATATTATCTAACATGCTAACAATGCAGAGAACTGTTTGCAGAAAAATGCAAGTAAAAAAAATGTTTTTGTTCATTAAACTTAGTTTGATGATACAGTCTGTTGTGTGATTATTAGCAAATGTTTTTGTTCATTAAACTTAGTTTGATGATACAGTCTGTTGTGTGATTATTTAATTAGGTTTATAATTCTGTTTAGCATTTAAAGTCTTCATTTCAAAGCTTTAAAAATAATATATTAGGTGTTACTTATGTCAATTTTGAGAGGGGCCTGTAATCTAACTCCCTCACTTCCCATTGACTTACATTATAAACTGGGTTTCAATTTACAACGGTTTCGATTTACAACCATTCCTTCTGGAACCTAACCCCAGCGTAAACTGAGGGCTACCTGTATATTTAAAACTTTACAATATAATATAAAGCGCCAAACATAGCTGAGAGTGTCTTAAAAATGATACATACTTACCAGAAGACACACGTCCACTATAGCAGACAGCCAAACCAGTACTGAAAAATATCAGCAGAGGTAATGGTATAGGAGTATAACGTCAATTTGAAAAGTGAGGCAGGGGATGAATCCCTGCGACCGATTACAGAGAGCCTTTGAATGGATTTCCCATAGAAACCATGAAATCAACAGGCAATACTCCCTTCACGTCCCTCTGACAAACACTGTACTCTGAGAGGAATTGGGCTTCAAAATGCTTAGAAGCGCCTATCACAGAAGAAATAAAAAATCTTGCTTCACCACTTCCATAGGAGGCAAAGATTGTAAAACTAAGGTATGAGTGTGGTGGGAGGTGTATTTATAGGCATTTTGAGGTTTGGGAAACTTTGCCCCCTCCTGGTAGGAATGTATATCCCATACGTCACTAGCTCATGGACTCTTGCCACTTACATGAAAGAAATGTGTGTTTCATGTCCATTTAAAGGGACAGTCTACAATAGAATATTTATTGTTTCAAAATATAGATAATCCCTTTATTACCCATTCCCCAATTTTGCACAACCAGCACAGTTAGATTAATATACTTTTTACCTCTGTGATTACCTTGTGTCTAAGCATCTTCTGACAACCTGATCACATGACTGACTATATAAAATCTATTGAGTTGCATTTAGTAATGTGTTGTGCTAACTCTTAAATAACTTCCCAGGTATGAACACATTGTTATCTATATAGCCCACATGAACTAGCAGTCTCCTGTTGTGAAAAGCAAATACAAAAGCATGTGATTAAGAGGCTGTCTATAGAGCCTTTGAAACAGGCAGAAATGTAGAGGTTTAGATGTTATAAAGTATATTAATCTAACAATGTTGGTTGTTCAAAGCTGGGGAATGGGTAGTAAAGGCATTATCTATCTTTTTAAACAATAACAATTTTTGTGTAGACTGTCCGTTCAAGTATCAGAGATAGACTGAAGCAAATAAGCAGCATAAAGCACACAAATAGTTAACCCCGAAGGGCAGAAAAAGGCACAATGTAAAAAACTGATTTGACCCTCAAGAGGTAAACAGTAACAATAAAGATAAGATACTGTTCAAATAAGCACTGAAAAACTGTAAAAACAGTTAAAGGCTTACATAGCAAACAACTTAAAGGGACAGTCTAGTCAAAATTAAACTTTAATAATTCAGATAAGGCATGAGATTTCAAACAACTTTCCAATTGACTTTTATAATTAAATTTGCTTTATTCCCTTGGTGCTATTTGAAAAGCTAAACCTAGGCAGGCTCAAACTAATTTCTAAACCGTTGAAAACCGCCTCTTAGCTCAGAGCATTTTGAAAGTTTTTCACAGTTAGACAGTTCTAGTTTATGCGTGTCATAGAGATAACATTGTGTATACTTCCGTGGAGTTATTTAGGAGTCTGCACTGATTGGCTAAACTGCATGTCTGTCAAAAGCACTGAGATAAGGGGGCAGTCTGCAGAGGCTTAGATACAAGTTAATCACAGAGGTAAAACATATATTAATATAACTGTCTTGGTTATGCAAAACTGGGGAATGGGTAATAAAGGGATTATGTATCTTTTTAAACAATAACAATTCTGGTGTAGACTGTCCCTTTAAAGACAATTTGCACCCAAAATTTGAAGTCAGGTTCTGATGATCACAGTGCCTTACCAATTTCACTGGTCATGAGAGCCTACCTCTGTGCTGAGAATGTTACAGCAACACAGAAACAGGAAAGGATTATAACACAGAAAAGATGCACTAAAATGTGGGATAAAACAGTTAACCCTTAGCGCGCCTGTGCTACCGGTAAAAAAAAAAGCCAAGGACCAGAACATAGCAAGTAAAAATTAAGCAAAGGTGAAAGAAAACCTACTGCGTACAGCTCAAAAGCAACTTCTGAGCTCGCTAAGCCTACCTCGCTAAATTTAAAGCAACAATATCCGTAAAATTCACTTTTTAAGACTATGTGAATCATGTGTACATGTTCATATTAGCAGCCGTTGGGCTATAAAGATGCAAGTACTTACCTCTTAGCATCTGCATCCACTGTGCTTACCACAGCTGCAGCAACTTGCCTCCAGTAGATGAACCCATCCTAGGTTCTACAACCCAGGGGATTGGTGGACAAGTCCACATTTCACACGGGGAAGGCTGTGGATCCACAAGGAGCAGCTCACTGTAGACCAGGAGATTAGTGAACAAGTCAACATTTTACCTGGGAGGTGTGTGACATTTCTCACTGAGAAAAGACCTTTCACTGCCTGAATGATAACTCCTTGTCTACCCCTCTGAATAGCAGGTTACTGCAAGGAGGAACCGGGCCTCAGATCTTTAGAGGATCCTCTTTCAACTATGATTAGACCTTGCACTGTAATTTCCCTTCAATCCTAATCAGAGGCAAAAGAAAATGACTGAGAATCATGGGAAGTGTAAGGGATTTAAAGCTTTGGTGTGTCGGGGTGTCTTTTGCCTCATCCTAAAGGCCTGGATAAAAAAATTCCCACACATGATGACCCGTGGACTCTCAACATCAGACTTCCATATATTGTGCTCTAGATAGCACTTGGAAACTATATTTCTAGATAGCACTACTTGGGATCTCTAAAAACATACTGTTTAGAAGAACAGCTTATTATTTTGAGGATAAGGACACAATGAAATAAAAATTATCTTTTCGACTGAAAACCAAACTGACCAGACCAAGGTACCTTGGTACACAAGACAAGTAGCCCCTTCTTTCCAATAGCAGCCTAGAAACCCTCAAAGAAAGTGGCTCCAATATATGTCCAGGCACCCTGGAAAAGTGCCCCCTGCTAGCTAATATGTGCCCAGCCAACATGGGAAAGTGGCCCCTACTCACCAAAACACACATAAGCACCCTGGGGAAAGTGACCCATGTTTCCTAATAGGCCCCCAGGCACCCTGGAAAAGTGGCCCCTGCACATCAATAGGTATCCAGACACCCCAGGAAAGTGGCCCCTGTTCGCCAATAGGTGGCGACAGTGGCCCCTGCTTACCAATAGATGCCCAGGCACCCTAGGAAAGTGGCCCTGATTGACAATATGCACTCCGGGTCCCCCAGTGAAAGTAGCCCCTGCTTGTCAATAGGTGCCCAGGCACCCTGAAAAAGTGGCACCTTGCCAATAGCAGTCTAGAAACTCTCAAGGAATGTGTCCCCTGCCCATCAATATATGCCCAGGCACCCCTGCTAGCTAAAAGGTGCCCAGACACCCTAGAAAAGTGCCCCCCCTGCTTGCAAATAGGCATCCAGGCACCCAAGAAAAGTGGCCCTCCAAATAGGGACACAGGTACCCTGAGAAAGTAGCCCCTGTTTGCTAATAGACTGCCAGGCATTCCAGGAAAGTAGCCCCTGCTCACCAAAACACAAGTACCCTGAGAAAGTGGCCCTTGCTTGCCAATAGGCTTCCAGGTACCCTGCTTGCCAAAACACAGTCAGGCATCCTCGGAAATTGGCCCTTGTTCACCATTAGGCACCCTAGAAAAGTGCCCACTGTTCACCAATAGGTGCCCATACACCCAGGTAAAATGGCCCTTATTTGCCAAATAGGGGCACAGGAATCCTGAGAAAGTGACCCCTGCTCGCTAATAGACTCCCAGGCATTCCAGAAAAGTGGCCCAGCTCACCAAAACATACACAAGCACCCTTGCTTGCCAATAGGCACCTTGGGAAAGTGTCCCCTGCTTGCCAATAGGCAACCATGCACCCCTAGGGAAGTATTCCCTGATCTCAAAACACCCAACCACCCTGGGAAAGAGGCCCCTGCGCACCATTAGGCCCTGGGAATTCCAGGAAAGTGGCCCCTCCTCATCAATAGGTACCCTAGCACCAGAGAAAAGTGACCCCTGCTTGCCAACAGCCGTCTGGGAACCATCAAGGAAAGTAGTCCCTGCTCATCTATAGGTGCGCCCAGGCATCCTGGAATGTGGCCCCTGCTCATTAATATGCTCTCAGGTAACCTGGGAAGTTGCCTCAGCTCGTAGTTAGACTCCCAGGAAACTGGGAAAGTTACCAAAGCTTGCCAATATGCTACTTTCCGAATGTGCCTGAGCACCTATTGGTGAGCAGTTACCATTTTTTCTGGGGTGCCTGCTGCCTATTGCTGAAAAGGGGCTACTTTCCATGGTGCTTAGGTATGTTATTTCCAGGTTGCATAGGCATGCTTGGGTGTGTTTTGATAAGAAGGGGCCACTTTCATGGGGTGCCTGAAAACTTATTGGTGAGCAGGGATCTTTTTTCTGGGGTGCCTGTTGCTGAGCAGTGGCCACTTTCCCAGAGTACATAGGCATGCCTTTGTGTGTTTTGATAAGCAGGGGCCACTTTCCCAGGGTGCCTGTGTGCAAATTGGCAAGCAGGGGCCACTTTCCCAGGGTTCCTGGATGCCAATTGGTGGGCAGAGGCCACATTCTCAGGGTGCCTGTGCATGTATTGGCAAGTAGGGGCAACTCTCCTGGGCTGCCTGGGTGCCTCTTGGCTAGCAGGGGCCACTTTCCCGGGGTGCCTGGAACTCTATTGATGAGTAGGGACAACTTTCATTGAGTGCCCTGGAGCCTATTGGTCAGCAGGGACCACTTTACCTGGGTGCCTACTTGTGAGCAGGGGCCAACATCCCAAGTGGCTGTAAACCTCTTGGCAAGCAGGGGCCACTTTTCCAGGGGGCCTTGGCTTTGAAAGTTTTGAAAAATATAATATAATTTGAGTTCCTGAAAGCTATTTGCCTGACTAAAAGAAATGGTTTTTAAAGCTGAAAAAATGGTAAAATAACTATTTGCCTACCACATGTTACTGCATGACGTGTCACAAGAACGTAACAAAATAAATCAGAGTTGCTAAATATATTTCAAAAGTGTTCCAACAATATAAAAATGGTGACACATCACTGCATGGGAACTTGGTTACTTGTACCATTTATAAATATTTGAATAAGGTTGTGTCTATGAATATCTGATATTCATAGTAAAAAACAGAATTTATGTTTACCTGATAAATTACTTTCTCCAACGGTGTGTCCGGTCCACGGCGTCATCCTTTCTTGTGGGATATTCTCTTCCCCAACAGGAAATGGCAAAGAGCCCAGCAAAGCTGGTCACATGATCCCTCCTAGGCTCCGCCTACCCCAGTCATTCGACCGACGTTAAGGAGGAATATTTGCATAGGAGAAACCATATGGTACCGTGGTGACTGTAGTTAAAGAAAATAAATTATCAGACCTGATTAAAAAAACCAGGGCGGGCCGTGGACCGGACACACCGTTGGAGAAAGTAATTTATCAGGTAAACATAAATTCTGTTTTCTCCAACATAGGTGTGTCCGGTCCACGGCGTCATCCTTACTTGTGGGAACCAATACCAAAGCTTTAGGACACGGATGAAGGGAGGGAGCAAATCAGGTCACCTAAATGGAAGGCACCACGGCTTGCAAAACCTTTCTCCCAAAAATAGCCTCAGAAGAAGCAAAAGTATCAAACTTGTAAAATTTGGTAAAAGTGTGCAGTGAAGACCAAGTCGCTGCCCTACATATCTGATCAACAGAAGCCTCGTTCTTGAAGGCCCATGTGGAAGCCACAGCCCTAGTGGAATGAGCCGTGATTCTTTCGGGAGGCTGCCGTCCGGCAGTCTCGTAAGCCAATCTGATGATGCTTTTAATCCAAAAAGAGAGAGAGGTAGAAGTTGCTTTTTGACCTCTTCTTTTACCGGAATAAACAACAAACAAGGAAGATGTTTGTCTAAAATCCTTTGTAGCATCTAAATAAAATTTTAGAGCGCGAACAACATCCAGATTGTGCAACAAACGTTCCTTCTTTGACACTGGTTTCGGACACAGAGAAGGTACGATAATCTCCTGGTTAATGTTTTTGTTAGAAACAACTTTTGGAAGAAAACCAGGTTTAGTACGTAAAACCACCTTATCTGCATGGAACACCAGATAAGGAGGAGAACACTGCAGAGCAGATAATTCTGAAACTCTTCTAGCAGAAGAAATCGCAACTAAAAACAAAACTTTCCAAGATAATAACTTAATATCAACGGAATGTAGGGGTTCAAACGGAACCCCCTGAAGAACTGAAAGAACTAAGTTGAGACTCCAAGGAGGAGTCAAAGGTTTGTAAACAGGCTTAATTCTAACCAGAGCCTGAACAAAGGCTTGAACATCTGGCACAGCTGCCAGCTTTTTGTGAAGTAACACAGACAAGGCAGAAATCTGTCCCTTCAGGGAACTAGCAGATAATCCTTTTTCCAATCCTTCTTGAAGGAAGGATAGAATCTTAGGAATCTTAACCTTGTCCCAAGGGAATCCTTTAGATTCACACCAACAGATATATTTTTTCCAAATTTTGTGGTAAATCTTTCTAGTTACAGGTTTTCTGGCCTGAACAAGAGTATCGATAACAGAATCTGAGAACCCTCGCTTCGATAAGATCAAGCGTTCAATCTCCAAGCAGTCAGCTGGAGTGAAACCAGATTCGGATGTTCGAACGGACCCTGAACAAGAAGGTCTCGTCTCAAAGGTAGCTTCCAAGGTGGAGCCGATGACATATTCACCAGATCTGCATACCAAGTCCTGCGTGGCCACGCAGGAGCTATCAAGATCACCGACGCCCTCTCCTGATTGATCCTGGCTACCAGCCTGGGGATGAGAGGAAACGGCGGGAACACATAAGCTAGCTGAGGCCACGCCTTGAGAGCATTGAATATCGCTCTCAGTTCCAGAATATTTATCGGTAGAAGAGATTCTTCCCGAGACCAAAGACCCTGAGCTTTCAGGGATCCCCAGACCGCGCCCCAGCCCATCAGACTGGCGTCGGTCGTGACGATGACCCACTCCGGTCTGCGGAATGTCATCCCTTGTGACAGGTTGTCCAGGGACAGCCACCAACGGAGTGAGTCTCTGGTCCTCTGATTTACTTGTATCTTCGGAGACAAGTCTGTATAGTCCCCATTCCACTGACTGAGCATGCACAGTTGTAATGGTCTTAGATGAATGCGCGCAAAAGGAACTATGTCCATTGCCGCTACCATCAAACCGATCACTTCCATGCACTGCGCTATGGAAGGAAGAGGAACGGAATGAAGTATCCGACAAGAGTCTAGAAGTTTTGTTTTTCTGGCCTCTGTCAGAAAAATCCTCATTTCTAAGGAGTCTATTATTGTTCCCAAGAAGGGAACCCTTGTTGACGGAGATAGAGAACTCTTTTCCCCGTTCACTTTCCATCCGTGAGATCTGAGAAAGGCCAGGACAATGTCCGTGTGAGCCTTTGCTTGAGGAAGGGACGACGCTTGAATCAGAATGTCGTCCAAGTAAGGTACTACAGCAATGCCCCTTGGTCTTAGCACAGCTAGAAGGGACCCTAGTACCTTTGTGAAAATTCTTGGAGCAGTGGCTAATCCGAAAGGAAGCGCCACGAACTGGTAATGCTTGTCCAGGAATGCGAACCTTAGGAACCGATGATGTTCCTTGTGGATAGGAATATGTAGATACGCATCCTTTAAATCCACCGTGGTCATGAATTGACCTTCCTGGATGGAAGGAAGAATAGTTCGAATGGTTTCCATCTTGAACGATGGAACCTTGAGAAACTTGTTTAAGATCTTGAGATCTAAGATTGGTCTGAACGTTCCCTCTTTTTTGGGAACTATGAACAGATTGGAGTAGAACCCCATCCCTTGTTCTCTTAATGGAACAGGATGAATCACTCCCATTTTTAACAGGTCTTCTACACAATGTAAGAATGCCTGTCTTTTTATGTGGTCTGAAGACAACTGAGACCTGTGGAACCTCCCCCTTGGGGGGAAGCCCCTTGAATTCCAGAAGATAACCTTGGGAGACTATTTCTAGCGCCCAAGGATCCAGAACATCTCTTGCCCAAGCCTGAGCGAAGAGAGAGAGTCTGCCCCCCACCAGATCCGGTCCCGGATCGGGGGCCAACATTTCATGCTGTCTTGGTAGCAGTGGCAGGTTTCTTGGCCTGCTTTCCCTTGTTCCAGCCTTGCATTGGTCTCCAAGCTGGCTTGGCTTGAGAAGTATTACCCTCTTGCTTAGAGGACGTAGCACTTTGGGCTGGTCCGTTTCTACGAAAGGGACGAAAATTAGGTTTATTTTTTGCCTTGAAAGGCCGATCCTGAGGAAGGGCGTGGCCCTTACCCCCAGTGATATCAGAGATAATCTCTTTCAAGTCAGGGCCAAACAGCGTTTTCCCCTTGAAAGGAATGTTAAGTAGCTTGTTCTTGGAAGACGCATCAGCTGACCAAGATTTCAACCAAAGCGCTCTGCGCGCCACAATAGCAAACCCTGAATTCTTAGCCGCTAACCTAGCCAATTGCAAAGTGGCGTTTAGGGTGAAAGAATTAGCCAATTTGAGAGCATTGATTCTGTCCATAATCTCCTCATAAGGGGGAGAATCACTATCGACCGCCTTTATCAGCTCATCGAACCAGAAACATGCGGCTGTAGCTACAGGGACAATGCATGAGATAGGTTGTAGAAGGTAACCCTGCTGAACAAACATCTTTTTAAGTAAACCTTCTAATTTTTTATCCATAGGATCTTTAAAAGCACAACTATCCTCTATGGGTATAGTGGTGCGTTTGTTTAAAGTGGAAACCGCTCCCTCGACCTTGGGGACTGTCTGCCATAAGTCCTTTCTGGGGTCGACCATAGGAAACAATTTTTTAAATATGGGGGGAGGGACGAAAGGAATACCGGGCCTTTCCCATTCTTTATTAACAATGTCCGCCACCCGCTTGGGTATAGGAAAAGCTTCTGGGAGTCCCGGGACCTCTAGGAACTTGTCCATTTTACATAGTTTCTCTGGGATGACCAACTTGTCACAATCATCCAGAGTGGATAATACCTCCTTGAGCAGAATGCGGAGATGTTCCAATTTAAATTTCAACGTAATCACATCAGGTTCAGCTTGTTGAGAAATGTTCCCTGAATCAGTAATTTCTCCCTCAGACAAAACCTCCCTGGCCCCATCAAACTGGGTTAGGGGCCCTTCAGAACCATTATTATCAGCGTCGTCATGCTCTTCAGTATCTAAAACAGAGCAGTCACGCTTACGCTGGTAAGTGTTCATTTTGGCTAAAATGTTTTTGACAGAATTATCCATTACAGCCGTTAATTGTTGCATAGTAAGGAGTATTGGCGCGCTAGATGTACTAGGGGCCTCCTGAGTGAGCAAGACTCGTGTAGACGAAGGAGGGAATGATGCAGTACCATGCTTACTCCCCTCACTTGAGGAATCATCTTGGGCATCATTGTCATTGTCACATAAATCACATTTATTTAAATGAATAGGAATTCTGGCTTCCCCACATTCAGAACACAGTCTATCTGGTAGTTCAGACATGTTAAACAGGCATAAACTTGATAACAAAGTACAAAAAACGTTTTAAAATAAAACCGTTACTGTCACTTTAAATTTTAAACTGAACACACTTTATTACTGTAATTGCGAAAAAACATGAAGGAATTGTTCAAAATTCACCAAATTTTCACCACAGTGTCTTAAAGCCTTAAAAGTATTGCACACCAATTTGGAAGCTTTAACCCTTAAAATAACGGAACCGGAGCCGTTTTTAACTTTAACCCCTTTACAGTCCCTGGTATCTGCTTTGCTGAGACCCAACCAAGCCCAAAGGGGAATACGATACCAAATGACGCCTTCAGAAAGTCTTTTCTAAGTATCAGAGCTCCTCTCACATGCGACTGCATGTCATGCCTCTCAAAAACAAGTGCGCAACACCGGCGCGAAAATGAGGCTCTGCCTATGATTTGGGAAAGCCCCTAAATAATAAGGAGTCTAAAACAGTGCCTGCCGATATTATTATATCAAAATACCCAGATAAAATGATTCCTCAAGGCTAAATATGTGTTAATAATGAATCGATTTAGCCCAGAAAAAGTCTACAGTCTTAATAAGCCCTTGTGAAGCCCTTATTTACGATCTTTATAAACATGGCTTACCGGATCCCATAGGGAAAATGACAGCTTCCAGCATTACATCGTCTTGTTAGAATGTGTCATACCTCAAGCAGCAAGAGACTGCTCACTGTTCCCCCAACTGAAGTTAATTGCTCTCAACAGTCCTGTGTGGAACAGCCATGGATTTTAGTGACGGTTGCTAAAATCATTTTCCTCATACAAACAGAAATCTTCATCTCTTTTCTGTTTCTGAGTAAATAGTACATACCAGCACTATTTTAAAATAACAAACTCTTGATTGAATAATAAAAACTACAGTTAAACACTAAAAAACTCTAAGCCATCTCCGTGGAGATGTTGCCTGTACAACGGCAAAGAGAATGACTGGGGTAGGCGGAGCCTAGGAGGGATCATGTGACCAGCTTTGCTGGGCTCTTTGCCATTTCCTGTTGGGGAAGAGAATATCCCACAAGAAAGGATGACGCCGTGGACCGGACACACCTATGTTGGAGAAAACTAAATTCATATATACAGAATGTTACAATATCAAATCCTCAAACGTAGCTTGTACTCCCAAACATTCTGACCATGAAATCAGGATCAGCATCTAAATCAGGGGATAACAAATGTATTTATAGTGCAAGGGAATGATGTTGCATATAAATATATGTAGAAGACGCTATAAGTAGAACTCAATGAGGAATAGCACTTTGAGTCTCAGGATTTGTTAAGAAAGTATGGGTTTGCATTCTATAAGTTGGATTTAGGTGTTCTGAGGTGTTGTCTAGTTTTGTCGGTTTGGGCAGTCTGGGAAATATGATGTAGGGCTTGCACTACTCTTTCCTAACTGCTTTTCAACAAAGGATAATAAGACATTTAAGGAAAGTTGATACAAATAAAAACTTTTTTTTATTTTATACTTTATCTGAATCATGAACTATTTTTTGTGGTTTTATGTCCCTTTAACATTACTATAAAATACATAGCAGCCTGCTAAACGTGTATTTCAGTAGTGTTACACTCAGCAGCGTTTTCCACAGAAAATGCTGCCAGCCGAGGGGCATTATATATTAGTTGGGAGGGTGTAGTGTAATGCTTTGCAATATTATAACATTTTCTGTTATTTAAAAATGTTACTTATACTATCCAAAGCACAAATTAATTGCATAATTGAAAAAAATTGATTTAATGATAATATTGAAAACAAAATAAACTAATTTTAGCTTAATATTGGCTTAAATATTAGCTGGGTGGTCAGTAAAACCAGCCGAGTGGTGTGCACAATAAATAGGTCCTGAGGAGAAGGTTTCAAGATATTTAGTCTTAAAATATGTTTTGTTAAAAAGCATAAAATATCTCTAATTACTTACTATGTGCTTTCTTTTACTACTGTTTGAATAACCTTTACATTGCTATAAAAATGTAATCACAGTCTGCTAAACATTTTTATTTCAGTAACACTAGACTCAGATATTTATCCTTTGCCTGACAGTATAATTGTGTTCAGTAAATCACAACAGGGATTTGAATATGAGCAGGTGACATGTTAACAATCTTGTAAATCATTGAGAAAACATATCAGTTCACAGTATGTGATCAGCTGTCACAGACCATAATATAAGTGGTTAGAACACGGTCTATATCATTTCTCATATGCAACATCTATGACTGTGACAACTGACTATAATCTGTATAAAAAAGGAACAACAAAAAAATAATACTAATGTGCGAATCCAACACTGCAGTTTAAAGCTGTATATTGTTTATCAGTGATTTTTTTTTTTATGGAAATCATTGGATTTAAAGGGATAGAATACACTTTAAGATTGTAATATAAAATACTTAATAATGCCCCGTAAAACAACTTTGCAATAAACTGTTTTGCTTTCTCTCTCACCATATTCCTGTAAAATTGTGGATGTTTTCATCCTGGAAGAACGCGTGAGGCTTTACAAGTCTAACCGCGCCATATTGCTTTCCCTAATTTGTAGTTTGCAATCTTATGATTTCTGCTAAGGCCAAGCATGAAGATCATGTAAACACAATGAGAGTGGCAAGCCCTGTCCAGAATGGCTCCTCCCAATAAGAAAAGTAGTGGCTGGAGTTGGACTATAGAAAGACAACTGCAGTAAGCAAGGTGTTAATCTGTTCTAAACTCATATGAATCTATTAGAAGAGTGAATTCAAATGTTCTGATTACAAACTATAACAATGTCTAAACCAACCAGTGGAATTAGATTAAAAAGCTGATTGTAAGTAATGTGAGAAGATTCTTTTCTAATCGTAAAGGTTGAAACAAAAATACATAAGTAAAACCATACTGACATCTAGCAATAAGTGATCAACATGGAGTGGCATAAAATAATGAAAGATAAAAAAAAATAGTGCTCTGCAGCATCCTGTCAAGATCCTTAGAATATGCTGATAATGTTAATTAGTTGTAAACACAACTATCAGAGAAAGCACCGACGCACAGAATAAAAGATGGAGGAGGCCTGTGTCATTTGGATCTTGTCCTAGAATCAGATCCAGAATAGTCAGCAACTGTGTAGGCTGCTCATCATACTGCGTAACAATGCATCATTTTGCACTCCTAAAAATAATACATCTTCTTCTTTGAAATCTGAAGCAATTGCAACCCGTAAGATGTTAACAAGATGATATATTCCCAGGCCAATCGTATAGTGAAGCATGAGTATTCATAAATAAAAGGCTAGGCTCCTTGTTAGTTGTGCATATCAACTAATTATACGGTTTGTAGTCAGAAGCAGAATTCAAATAATGTCAGTGGCAAACACTGAACATACCAATGCATTCTAATGGGACGGTTTGCTCATATATTGATAGCTGCTGCCATATATTACTCATAACCTTATTAACTGAATTACTGTTTCCAATTGCAGAAAATGAATAAAGCAATGACCAGCCTAAATTAAGGTGCCAGCTGTTTATTATATACATTGTTTCCTTACATGTGGCAGGAGCATTTGATATATGTGCTCTAATTAAGCATAACGATGTTAAAGGAATAATTAACTCTAGCTATATGATTAACTATTCCCAGAAGACAGTAACGGAGCTCTGGCTAGATCATAAACTATGAATCTGCAGGAAGAGTAGTTAAGCAGAAAACGAACCTCAGCAGAGCTAAATGAAAGCTAATTTCATGATTTAGAATGCAAATTAGGGTTTCATCCTGTTTTTGTGATCAAACAGCGACACAGCAAATGTATACTTTGTGACACATAACCATTGATAACACTGCAATGCCAAGTCACATTTTTATCATAACCTCAGTATGCAGTAAAGGGTCACCTTTTCATTATAATCTGATCATTTTATCAGAAAAAATACTTCTTTTTATATTTTCATTTTTATATTTTAAAGTGATGGTGGTAGTTTTTCTTTACTATTCAGGACTTTACCCATTCATAACCTCCGATGTGTGCTACAATTCAACTTACAGCTAAGATAGGACATATTTGTAGAAAGATAATTAATCTCCCTTAAAAATTGAGTTAAAGACAATGTATGAGACGTGCTTCCCACCACTACATATGTGCCCTAAGCTTGTGCATAGCCAAGCAAGAGCCTATTTGAAACATCTGACTATAATGGTAAAGTATGTATATTGCTGAGTGAATTTATGTTTTATGAAAATCCACTTTACATAATCCTGTTATATAAAAGGCCAAGTGTGTTTGTCTGAAGCTGTCATGCGCAGCAGAGACAGCACAAGGACAAACACACCTGGCCTTTGCGATCCCTACCTGATCTGCAGCAGTGGTGGGCGTGATCGGACGTGAAGGGGGCGTGGCCGGGTGCTGTAACTCGCAAGATAAAGGGGAGAGAGATAGAGAGGGGGAGAGATAAAAAGAGAGGGGGAAGGAGAGAGAGAGAGAGAGGGAGGGGGGGAGGGAGAGAGAGAGGGGGGAAGAGAGAGAGAGAGCAAAAGAGAGGGGGGAGAGAGAGCGCAAAAGAGGGTGGGAGAGAACGCAAAACAGAGGGGGGAGAGAGAGCGCAAAAGAGAGGGGAGAGAGAGGGCTAAAGGGAGGGGGGAGAGAGAGAGCACAAAAGAGGGGGGAGAGAGAGCTCAAAAGAGAGGGGGAGAGAGAGCTCAAAAGAGAGGGGGAAGAGAGAGCTCAAAAGAGAGGGGGGAGAGAGAGCTCAAAAGAGAGGGGGAGAGAGCGCAAAAGAGAGGGGCAGAGAGCGAAAAAGAGAGGGGCAGAGAGCGAAAAAGAGAGGGGCAGAGAGCGAAAAAGAGAGGGGGGAGAGAGCACAAAAGAGAGGGGGGAGAGAGCACAAAAGAGAGGGGGAGAGCACAAAAGAGAGGGGGAGAGAGAGCAGAAGAGGGGGGTAAAGAGAGGGAGAGAGACAGCAAAAGAGAGGGGGAGAGAGAGCAGAAGAGGGGGGATAAAGAGAGGGAGAGTGCACAAAAGAGAAAGGGAGAATGCACAAAAGAGAGGGGGAGAGCGCAAAAGAGAGGGGGAGAGAGCGCAAAAGAGAGGGAAGAGAGAGAGCGCAAAAGAGAGGGGGGGAGAGAGAATGCAAAAGAGGGGGGAGAGAGAGAGCGCAAAAGAGGGGGGGAGAGAAAGAGAGCGCAAAAGAGAGGGGAGGAGAGCGCAAAAGAGAGGAGAGAGAGCGCAAAAGAGAGGAGGAGAGAGAGCGCAAAAAAGAGGGGAGAGAGAGCGCAAAAGAGAGGGGAGAGAGAGCGCAAAAGAGAAGGGAGAGAGAGAGCACAAAAGAGAGGGGGAGAGAGAGCGCAAAAGAGAGGGGGAGAGAGCGCAAAAGAGAGGGGAGAGAGAGGGGGGAGAGAGCGCAAAAGAGAGGGGGAGAGAGTGCAAAAGAGAGGGGGGAGAGAGTGCAAAAGAGAGGGGGAGAGAGAGAGCGCAAAAGAGAGGGGGGAGAGAGAGCGCAAAAGAGAGGGGGGAAAGAGAGCTCAAAAGAGAGGGGGAGAGAGAGCTCAAAAGAGAGGGGGAGAGAGCGCAAAAGAGAGGGGGAGAGAGCGCAAAAGAGAGGGGGGAGAGAGCGCAAAAGAGAGGGGGAGAGAGAGAGCAAAAGAGAGGGGGGGAGGGAGAGAGCAAAAGAGAGGGGGGAGGGAGAGAGAGAGAGCAAAAGAGAGGGGGGAGGGAGAGCAAAAGAGAGAGAGAGCAAAAGAGAGGGAGAGAGCGCAAGGGGTGGGACCGCTGTACTGCAAAAAATGTCCCGTGTGAACGGGCTTTAGGACTAGTTTGGGAAGCCATCTGTGTAAGAACTTCCAAACAGGACAAGCCTTTGTATGGTAATAACTGTACTTTGCATCTTTAAAAAGATCAGGGGTGGAACTACTATCGGTGCAGCAGGTGCAGTGGCACCAGGGTGATACAATAACTATGTTTAAAAGAATGGTTGTGCAAACTATAAATGGTTACAACAAACTTTGCTCTACTCAAAAACTGTTAACAACAATCTAAATTCCATACACCAAAAATTTAAAGGGGACAACATAGAAAACATACAACAGGAAGACTTGGCATACATTAGCTACAAACCCATTATTCACAATAATGGGCTGGATTACAAGTGGAGCACAAATTTATCTGCGCTCAACTTTTCCCCCCATTCCCCCATTGTGTGCCCAGTTGTGTACGTATTACAGGTCTCAAATAAAACTTTTGCATTTTCGCGGTCACATCCTCACACAGAAAAAAAAAAGACTTTGCAAAGCTGTGAACGCAGGATCGTATGGAGCCTCATTTTGAACAACAACAAAAAACATAATTTATGCTTACCAGATAAATTC
The DNA here is from genome assembly GCF_027579735.1 of Bombina bombina. Classification (NCBI taxonomy): domain Eukaryota; kingdom Metazoa; phylum Chordata; class Amphibia; order Anura; family Bombinatoridae; genus Bombina; species Bombina bombina. The sequence goes on from NC_069502.1 coordinate 563,826,013, forward strand.
CTTTCTTCCGGATAGGGAGAGTCCACGGCTTCATTCCTTACTGTTGGGAAATACAAAATCTGGCCACCAGGAGGAGGCAAAGACACCCCAGCCAAAGGCTTAAATATCCCTTCCACTTCCTCACTAACCCAGTCATTCTGCCGAGGTAACAAGGAAAAGTAGGAGAAACATTAGGGTATAAATGGTGCCAAAAGAATAAAATAACACCCATGGGAACACCCATAGACAAGAAGAAAAAAAAAAAACGGGCAGGGGCCATGGACTCTACCTATCCGCAAAAGGAAAGGAATTTATCTGGTAAGCATAACTTATGTTTTCCTTCCTTAGATAGGGAGAGTCCACGGCTTCATTCCTTACTGTTGGGAAAACTATACCCAAGTTCCAGAGGACACTGAATGAATAACAGGAGGGAACAAAAAGAAAGAGGCGGACCCTATTCTGAGGGCACCACAGCCTGCAAAACTTTTCTCCCGAAAGCTGCTTCAGCCTCAAACCTCAAACTTGTAAAATTTTTAAAAAATATGTAAGGAGGACCAGGTAGCCGCCTTACAAATTTGATCCATAGAGGCCTCGTTCTTAAAGGCCCAAGAGAAAGCCACTGCTCTAGTGGAATGAGCCGTTATCCTCTCAGGACGACAATCTCCCGCTGTCTCGTAAGCTAAGCGGTTGACACTCCTTAACCAAAAAGATAGGGACGTCGAAGTAGCCTTCTGCCCCTTACGCTTCCCCGAATAGACAACAAACAAAGAGGAAGATTGTCTAAACTTCTTAGTACCCTGAAGATAGAACTTCAAGTCGCGAACCACATCCAAATTGTGAAGTAAGCGTTCCTTTGATGAAGACGGATTAGGACACAAGTAAGGAACACACAAATCACTGTATTATTGCTTATTTGTGGCAGCTGATTGCTATAAGCCTTTGAGAATATTTGTACACTTAACATTATTTTTATATTTCATTTTTGCACCTTTCATTGAATATTCCACCATACACTTACGGTGTTTCTATTCATTACAGACATTTTTTTATTGTTATCAGGCGCATCTAACTCTCACATATAATAAAAAGAAACAGACTGTTAAAACAGCAAACAACTTATTTACTTTAAAAATGAGCCTATAGTGAAATAAGTAAGCTGATATGCTGAGTACTTGAGTTGCATTCTGCCTCTTCTAAGCAATAGCAAGGAACTGACTTCCTATTTCTCTAGCATTCACTGAAGAGTAACCCAGCTCAAGTTGCTTTAGAAGATTTATGACATCAAGCTATATATGCCTTCCTGTAGAGACCCTATTCTGGGCCAGATTACAAGTGGCTTGCTGTTTATTGCTTTTGCTCAAGGGTAAACAGAGCAGGAAGTACATTTTTAACGCATGTAGGTTACCACATGTATTACAAGTTGAAATTAAAATGTTGCGCGTGGAACCCGATGAGTGATAACTTCAGAAGTTCAGATATTGTGACTGCGCTAATGCATTCGCCCCATAGATGTCAATGGAATGCATTATTAAAATATTTAAACAACTGATATAAATGTAACAAAAATATTATTCTAAGGCTAATCTTTGCTATGGAATCATCATTATGTCTAGCGTGTATTTACTGTTTAATATCCCTTTAAACTGAATCTAATACAACTGTATTAGTACTGTAAATCCTTATAATATTCTTAGGCTTATAGGTGCTTCTTACTAATTCTCATTGGCTGATGGGTACTGAGCATTTGCATCTATGAGCCGAGGCATTATTAGGAAGTACATATTAGTCGATGAGTATTAGTAGGAAGTAAACAGATAATACAGCTGTTAAAGATTTTTAACAGTTTTTACTTTGCTGGTACTATTTTTAACAAGTTTAAATTGACAGTCTACTCCAGAATTTGTACTGCTTATATTGTTTAAAAAGATAGATGCTCCCTTTATTACCCATTCCCCAGTTTTGCATAACCAACACTCTTATGTTAATATACTTTTTACTTCTGTGATTACCTTGTATCTAAGCCTCTGCAGACTGCCCCCTTATTTCAGTTCTTTTGACAGACTTGTGTTTTAGCCAATCAGTGATGATTCATAAATAACTCTATGGGAGTAAGCACATTATTTAGATGTCACACATGATCTTGCACTGTCTAGCTGTGAAAAACTGTAAAAACATAAATTATGCTTATCTGATAATTTCATTTCCATCTGTATGAGGAGAGTCCACAGCATCATTCCTTACTTGTGGGAATACAGAGCCTGGCCACCAGGAGGAGGCAAAGAGACCCCAGCCAAAAGCTTAAATACCTCCCCCATTCCCCTCATCCCCCAGTCATTCTGCTGAGGGAACAAGGAACAGTAGGAGAAATATCAGGGTATAAATATTGCCAGAAGACCAAACAAAAATTTTGGTCCACCAAACAGAGAAAATGGGCGGGGGCCGTGGACTCTCCTCATACAGATGGAAATTAAATTATCAGGTAAGCATAATTTATGTTTTCCATCTTAATATAAGGATAGCCCACAGCTTCATTCCTTACTTGTGGGAAATATATACCCAAGCTCTAGAGGACACTGAATGAAAAACAAGAAGGTAAAAGGAGAGGCGGACCCTATTCTGAGGGCACCGCAGCCTGCAAAACCTTTCTTCCAAAAACTGCTTCAACCGAAGCAAACTCGTCAAATTTGTAAAACTTTGAAAAAGTATGTAAGGAGGACCAGATAGCCGCCCAACAAATCTGCTCCATAGAGGCCTCACTTTTGAAGGTCCAAGAAGAAGCCACAACTCTAGTTGAATGAGTCGTAATCTGAGGAGGCTTATGTCCTGTTGTTTCATATGCTAAACGGATAATGCTCCTCAACCAAAAAGATAGGGAAGTGGCAGAAGCCTTCTGCCCTCTGCGCTTCCCAGAATAGACAACAAACAATGCCGAAGTCGGTCTAAAATCCTTCGTAGCTTGAAGATAGAATTTCAAAGCTCGAACCACATCCGAATTATGATGTCATCGTTCCTTTGAAGGAGGAGGACTAGGACACAAGGAAGGAACCACGATCTCCTGATTGATGTTGTGATCAGAAACCACCTTAGGGAGAAAGAACAACCCAGTGCGAAGAACAGCCTTATCAGCATGAAAAACTAGGTAAGGAGGCTAACATTGCAAGGCTGCCATCTCAGAGACTCTGTGTGCCGAAGCAATAGCCAGTAGAAAAAGAACCTTCCAAGACAGTAACTTAATGTCAACCAATTGCATGGGCTCAAAAGGAGCCCTCTGCAAAACCTTAAGAACCAAATTTAAACTCCAAGGAGGAGCAGAATGTCTAAACACAGGTCTGATTCTAGACAGAGCCTGAACAAAAGACTGAATATCCGGAAGCTCAGCCAGCCACTTTTGTAATAACACAGATAGCGCTGAAATCTGTCCTTTGAGGAAAATAGCGGCAAGTCCCTTCTCCAAGCCATCCTGGAGAAAGGAAAGAATCCTGGATACCTTGACCTTATGCCAGGGGAATCCACGTTCTTCACACCAGAATAAGTAAGTCCTCCACATCTTATGATAGATGCGACTGATGGCCGGCTTTCCAGCTTGAATGAGAGTATCAATTACTCTCTCAGAAAAACCTCTCTTGGCTAAGACTAGATGTTGAATTTACACGCAGTCAGCCTCAGAGAATCCAGATTTTGATCAACAAAAGGAACCTGTTCCAGCAGATCCCTGCGACAAGGTAACCTCCATGGAGGAGATGACGACAGGTCCACAAACCACATCCTTCGAGGCCACGATGGAGCAATTAGAATAGTCGAAGCTTGCTCCTGCTTGATGCGGGCCACTACCCGAGGTAGCAGTGGCAACAATGGAAAAATGTAAACTAGGTTGAATCCCCAAGGTCACTGCTAAGGCATCTATCAGTTCTGCATGAGGATCCCCTGGACCTTGACCCATATATGGGTAGCTTGGCCTTGAGTCTGGACACCATGAGATCTATCTCCGGCGTCCCCCATCTGTTGCAAATCTCAGCAAACACCTCGGGATGGAGAGACCATTCCCCCGGATGAAACGATTGTCTGCTGAGAAAGTCTGCTTCCCAGTTGTCCACACTCGGAATGTGGATCGCGGACAGTGAGCAGCTGCGGGCCTCCACCCATTACAGAATCTGAGATACTTCCCTCATGATACTTCCCCCCTGATGGTTGATTTAAGCCACCGAGGTAATGTTGTCTGATTGGAATCTGCTAAACTGGGACGAACCTAGAAGAGGTCAAGCCTTCAGAGCGTTGAAGACCGCTCGAAGTTCCAAAATGTTGATCGGGAGAAGAGATTCCTCTCGAGTCCACCGGCCCTGTGGCATCCTGGCACCCTAAACAGCTCCCCATCCTGATAGACTTGCGTCCGTAGGCACAATCTCCAAGGATGGTCTCAAGAAGAATGTCCCCTGAGACAGGCGATCTGGACAGAGCCACTAAGAGAGCGATTCTCTCGACCGGTTGTACAGAAAAATCTGTTGGGATAGATCCAAGTGATCGCCATTCCATTGCCTCAGCATGCACAACTGAAGAGGTTTGATATGGAACCTGGCGAATGGAATGACATCTATGCTGGACACCATGAGGCCAATTACCTATATACACCTGGCCACAGATGGTCTAAAGGAGGTCTGGAGGGCAAGACAGTTGAAAGTAATTTTGCAACATCTCTGGTCTGTAGGAATATCTTCATGGATATGGAATCTATTATTGTGCTCAGGAATTCCACTCTGGTACTGGGAACCAGAGAACTCTTTCCAAAGTTTATCTTCCATCCATGAGATTGAAGAAGAAGTAGCATAGCTCTTGAATGGTCTTCTGCCAGCCGGCAGGACTGAGCCTGGACCAGGATGTTGTTCAAGTATGGAGCTACTGCAATACCTCTGGATCTCGCCACCGCGAGCAGAGCCCCCATAACCTTCGTAAAGACTCTTGGGGCAGTAGCCAGACAAAATGGGAGAGCCACAAACTGGAAGTGTTGGCCCAGAAAAGTGAATCTTAAGAACCTGAAGTGATCCTTGTGCATTGGCATATGAAGGTAAGCATCCTTGAAGTCTATCATAGTCATGAACTGTCCCACTTGAACTAAGGGCAGAATCAACCTTATCGTCTCCATCTTGAATGATGGGACTAACAGGAACACTTGTTTAAGCACTTTAGTTCCAGAATCGGGCGAAACGTACCCTCCTTCTTTGGGACCACAAAAAGGTTTGAGTAGTATCCCAGACCTCTGTCTGCTAGAGGTACTGGCACAATCACTGTGGATGGGTGGATGAGATTTGAAACCTATCCTGTAACCCTGAGCAATGACCTCCAGAACCCAAGGGTCTTGCACGTCTTCTAGCCAAGCCTCCACAAAGAGAGATAGTCTGCCCCAACACAATGCAACAATGGATCAGGGGCCGCCCCTTTATGACGATTTAATCTCGGCTGGCTTCTTGTTCTGCTTGGATTTATTCCAAGATCGAGATGGTTTCCAAGTTCCCTTGGACTGATCCTGCTTCGCGGAGGGTTGCTGGCGTTCGGACGAAAATTAGGACCCTGTCCTTTAGGTTGTTTGTTCTTATCCTGTGGTAAAAACATAATTTATGTAAGAATTTACCTGATAAATTCATTTCTTTCATATTAGCAAGAGTCCATGAGCTAGTGACGTATGGGATATACATTCCTACCAGGAGGGGCAAAGTTTCCCAAACCTTAAAATGCCTATAAATACACCCCTCACCACACCCACAATTCAGTTTAACGAATAGCCAAGAAGTGGGGTGATAAGAAAAAAGTGCGAAAGCATATAAAATAAGGAATTGGAATAATTGTGCTTTATACAAAAAAATCATAACCACCACAAAAAAGGGCGGGCCTCATGGACTCTTGCTAATATGAAAGAAATGAATTTATCAGGTAAGTTCTTACATAAATTATGTTTTTCTTTCATGTAATTAGCAAGAGTCCATGAGCTAGTGACGTATGGGATAATGACTACCCAAGATGTGGATCTTTCCACACAAGAGTCACTAGAGAGGGAGGGATAAAATAAAGACAGCCAATTCCTGCTGAAAATAATCCACACCCAAAATAAAGTTTAATGAAAAACATAAGCAGAAGATTCAAACTGAAACCGCTGCCTGAAGTACTTTTCTACCAAAAACTGCTTCAGAAGAAGAAAATACAACAAAATGGTAGAATTTGGTAAAAGTATGCAAAGAGGACCAAGTTGCCGCTTTGCAAATCTGATCAACCGAAGCTTCATTCCTAAACGCCCAGGAAGTAGAAACTGACCTAGTAGAATGAGCTGTAATCCTATGAGGCGGAGTCTTACCCGACTCAACATAGGCAAGATGAATTAAAGATTTCAACCAAGATGCCAAAGAAATGGCAGAAGTTTTTCTGGCCTTTCTAAAACCGGAAAAGATAACAAATAAACTAGAAGTCTTTCGGAAAGACTTAGTAGCTTCAACATAATATTTCAAAGCTCTAATAACATCCAAAGAATGCAACAATTTCTCCTTAGAATTCTTAGGATTAAGACATAATGAAGGAACCACAATGTCTCTACTAATGTTGTTGGAATTCACAACTTAGGTAAAAATTCAAAAGAAGTTCGCAACACCCGCCTTATCCTGATGAAAAATCAGAAAAGGAGACTCACAAGAAAGAGCAGATAATTCAGAAACTCTTCTGGCAGAAGAGATGGCCAAAAGGAACAAAACTTTCCAAGAAAGTAATTTAATATCCAATGAATGCATAGGTTCAAATGGAGGAGCTTGAAGAGCCCCCCAGAACCAAATTCAAACTCCAAGGAGGAGAAATTGACTAATGACAGGCTTTATACGAACCAAAGCTTGTACAAAACAATGAATATCAGGAAGAATAGCAATCTTTCTGTGAAAAAGAACAGAAAGAGCAGAGATTTGACCTTTCAAGGAACTTGCGGACAAACCCTTATCTAAACCATCCTGAAGAAACTGTAATATTCTCGGTATTCTAAAAGAATGCCAAGAAAAATGATGAGAAAGACACCAAGAAATATAAGTCTTCCAGACTCTATAATATATCTCTCTGGATACAGATTTACGAGCCTGTAACATAGTATTAATCACAGAGTCAGAGAAACCTCTTTGACCAAGAATCAAGCGTTCAATCTCCATACCTTTAAATTTAAGGATTTCAGATCCTGATGGAAAAAAGGACCTTGAGACAAAAGGTCTGGTCTTAACGGAAGAGTCCACGGTTGGCAAGAGGCCATCCGAACAAGATCCGCATACCAAAACCTGTGAGGCCATGCCGGAGCTACCAGCAGAACAAATGAGCATTCCTTCAGAATCTTGGAGATTACTCTTGGAAGAAGAACTAGAGGCGGAAAGATATAGGCAGGATGATACTTCCAAGGAAGTGATAATGCATCCACTTCCTCCGCCTGAGGATCCCGGGATCTGACAGATACCTGGGAAGTTTCTTGTTTAGATGAGAAGCCATCAGATCTATTTCTGGAAGTTCCCACATTTGAACAATCTGAAGAAATACCTCTGGGTGAAGAGACCATTCGCCCGGATGCAACGTTTGGCGACTGAGATAATCCGCTTTCCAATTGTCCATACCTGGGATATGAACCGCAGAGATTAGACAGGAGCTGGATTCCGCCCAAACCAAAATTCGAGATACTTCTTTCATAGCCAGAGGACTGTGAGTCCCCTCCTTGATGATTGATGTATGCCACAGTTGTGACATTGTCTATCTGAAAACAAATGAACAACTCTCTCTTCAGAAGAGGCCAAGACTGAAGAGCTCTGAAAATTGCACGGAGTTCCAAAATATTGATCGGAAATCTCACCTCCTGAGATTCCCAAACCCCTTGTGCCGTCAGATACCCCCACACAGCTCCCCAACCTGTAAGACTTGCATCTGTTGAGATTATAGTCCAGGTCGGAAGAACAAAGAAGCCCCCTGAACTAAACGATGGTGATCTGTCCACCATGTCAGAGAGTGTTGTAAAATCGGTTTAAAGATATTAAATGAGATATCTTTGAGTAATCCCTGCACCATTGGTTCAGCATACAGAGCTGAAGAGGTCGCATGTGAAAACGAGCAAAGGAGATCGCATCTGATGTGGCAGTCCTAAGACCCAACATTTCCATGCATAAGGCTACCAAAGGGAATGATTGTGACTGAAGGTTTTGACAAGCTGATATCAATGTTAAACTTCTCTTGTCTGACAAGGACAGAGTCATAGACACTGAATTTATCTAGAAACCTAAAAAGGTTACCCTTGTCTGAGGAATCAATGAACTGAATGGTAAATTGATCCTCCAACCATGAACTTGAAGAAACAACACAAGTCGATTCGTATGAGATTCTTCGAAAATGAGAAGACTGAGCAAGTACCAAGATATCGTCCAAATAAGGAAATACCAAAACCCTATTCTCTGATTACAGAAAGAAGGGCACCGAGAACCTTTGAAAAAAATTCTTGGAACTGAGGCTAGGCCAAACGGTAGAGCCACAAAACTGGTAATGCTTGTCTAAAAAGAGAATCTCAGACACTAAAAGTGATCTGGATGAATTCCGGAATATGCAGATACACATCCTGTAAATCTATTGTAGACATATAATGCCCTTGCTAAACAAAAGGCAGGATAGTCCTACAGTAACCATCTTGAATGTTGGTATCCTAACATAACGATTCAATAATGATAGATCCGGAACTGGTCTGAAGGAATTGACCTTCTTTGGTACAATGAAGAGATAAAATAAAACCCCAGCCCCTGTTCCAGAACTGGAACTGGCATAAATACTCCAGCCAACTCTAGATCTGAAACACATTTCAGAAATGCTGATCCTTTGCTGTGTTAACTGGGACACGGGAAAGAAAAGAATCTCTTAGCAGGAGGCCTTAACTTGAAGCCAATTCTGTACCTTTCTGAAACAATGTTTCTGAAACCAGAGATTAAGAACGGAATTGATCCAAATTTCTTTGAAGAAAACGTGATCTGCCCCATACCAGCTGAGCTGGAATAAGGGCCGCACCTTCATAGGTACTTAGGAGCTGGCTATAGGTTTCTATAAGGCTTGGATATATTCCAAACTGGAAATAGTTTCCAAACTGATACCGCTCCTGAGGATGAAGGATCAGGCTTTTGTTCCTTGTGAGGAAAGGAACGAAAAATGATTATTTACCCTGGAAAGAAAGGGAAAGCAAAGTTGACTTAGAAGACATGTCAGCATTCCAAGTTTAATCCATAAAGCTTTTCTAGCTAAAATAGCTAGAGACATATACCTGACATCAACTCTAATGATATCAAAAGATGGTATCACCAATAAAATTATTAGCATGTTATAGAATAATAATAATGCTATAAAATTATGATCTGTTACTTGTTGCACTAAAGCTTCTAACCAAAAAGTTGAAGCTGCAGCAACATCCACTAAAAATATAGCAGGTCTAAGAAGATTACCTGAACATAAGTAAGCTTTTCTTAGAAAGGATTCAATTTTCCTATCTAAAGGATCCTTAAATGAAGTACTATCTGCCGTAGGAATAGTAGTACATTAGCAGGAGTAGAGACAGCCCCATAACCTTAGGGATTTTTGTCCCAAAAAACTCTAATCTGTCAGATGGCACAGGATATAATTTGCTTAAACGTCTAGAAGGAGTAAATAAATTACCCAAATTATTCCATTCCCTGGAAATTACTTCAGAAATAGCATCAGGGAGATAAAACACTTCTGGAATAACTACAGGAGATTTAAAAACCTTATTTAAACGTTTACATTTAGTATCAAGAGGACCAGAATCCTCTATTTCTAATGCAAATAACACTTCTTTAAGTAAAGAACGAATAAATTCCATCTTGAACAAATACAAAGATTTATCAGCATCAACCTCTGAGACAGAAACCTCTGAACCAGAAGAACCATTATCAGTATCAGAATGATGATGTTCATTTAAAAATTCATCTGAAAAAAGAGAAGTTTTAAAAGACTTTTATGTATACTAGAAGGAGAAATAACAGACATAGCCTTCTTAATGGATTTAAAAAATAAAATCTCTTATGTTATCAGGAACACTCTGAAAATTAGATGTTGACGGAACAGCAACAGGTAATGTAACAGTACTAAAGGAAATTTTATCTGCATTAATAAGTTTGACATGACATGCAATACAAATAACAGCTGGAGAAACAGATACCAAAAGTTTATAGCAGATACACTTAGCTTGGTAGCTCCAGCACTGTGCAGTGATTTTCCTGAAGTATCTTCTGACTCAGTTGCAACGTGGAACATCTTGCAATATGTAAAAGAAAAAAACAACATATAAAGCAAAATTGATCAAATTCCTTAAATGACAGTTTCAGGAATGGGAAAAAAATGCCAAAGAACAAGCTTCTAGCAACCAGAAGCAATAAAAAATGAGACTTAAATAATGTGGAGACAAAAGTGACGCCCATATTTTTTTCCGCCAAATAAGACGCCCACATTATTTGGCGCCTAAAACGCTTTTTGGCGCCAAAAATGACGCCACATCCGGAACGCCGACATTTTTTGGCGCAAAATAAACGTCAAGAATGACGCAACTTTCCGGCGACTCGTATTGAACGCCGAAACGGAAATAGAATTTTTTGCGCCAAAAAAGTCTGCCGCCAAGAATGACGCAATAAAATGAAGCATTTTCAGCCCTCGCGAGCCTAACAGCCCACAGGAAAAAAAGTCAAATTTTTAAGGTAAAAAATGTTAAATTAAAATGCATTATCCAAATATGAAACTGACTGTCTGAAAAATAAGGAAAGTTGAACATTCTGAGTCAAGGCAAATAAATGTTTGAAAACATATATTTAGAACCTTTATAAAACAAAGTGCCCAACCATAGCTAGGAGTGTCACAGAAAATAAGACTTACTTACCCCAGGACACTCATCTACATATAGCAGATAGCCAAACCAGTACTGAAACGAGAATCAGCAGAGGTAATGGTATATATAAGAGTATATCGTCGATCTGAAAAGGGAGGTAAGAGATGAAATCTCTACGGGACCGATAACAGAGAACCTATGAAATAGACCCTAAGAAGGAGATCACTGCATTCAAATAGGCAATACTCTCCTCACATCCCTCTGACATTCACTGCACGCTGAGAGGAAAACCGGCTCCAACTTGCTGCGGAGCGCATATCAACGTAGAATCTAGCACAAACTTACTTCACCACCTCCATCGGAGGCAAAGTTTGTAAAACTGAATTGTGGGTGTGGTGAGGGGTGTAATTTATAGGCATTTTAAGGTTTGGGAAACTTTGCCCCTCCTGGTAGGAATGTATATCCCATACGTCACTAGCTCATGGACTCTTGCTAATTACATGAAAGAAATGGCACCCTTGCCCCAAGTGACCGTGGATATGTCCTGGACTGAAAAGAACCTTCCCCTTAAATGGAAAGAGAAAGCAATCTAGATTTGAAGTCATGTCAGCGGACCAAGACTTCAACCACAGAGCCCTACGGGCCAGAACAGAAAAGCCTGATGTCTTGGCATTCAAACAAATAATCTGCCTTCAAGGCCTTAATTCTTTCCTGGATCTCATTGAGGGGAGTTTCCACCTCGATCATCTCCGATAGTCACACCAATATGTAGAGGCTCCAGCCGCCACAGGTTGAAATTAAAACCCCTGTGTGCTAAAACATTCTTTCTCAACAGAGTTTCTAACTTCTTATCCATGGGCTCCTTAAAGGATGAACTATCAAGCGGGATAGTGGTACACTTAGCAAGCATGGAGATAGCTCCATCCACCTTAGGGACAGACTCGCACAACTCTAATTGGGCGTCAGGAACAGGAAACAATTTCTTAAATAAAGAAGAAGGAAAAAACATAATTTATGTAAGAACTTACCTGATAAATTAATTTCTTATATATATATTGGCAAGAGTCCATGAGCTAGTGACGTATGGGATATACAATCCTACCAGGAGGGGCAAAGTTTCCTAAACCTCAAAATGCCTATAAATACACCCCTCACCACACCCACAATTCAGTTTAACCGAATATAGCCAAGCAGTGGGGTGATAAAGAAAGGAGTAGAAAGCATCACAAAAATAAATTTGGAAATAATTGTGCTTTATACAAAAAATCATAACCACCATAAAATGGGTGGGCCTCATGGACTCTTGCCAATATGAAAGAAATTAGTTTATCAGGTAAGTTCTTACATAAATTATGTTTTCTTTCATGTAATGGGCAAGAGTCCATGAGATAGTGACGTATGGGATAGCAATACCCAAGATGTGGAACCTCACGCAAAGTCACTAAAGAGGGAGGGATAAAAATAAAAACAGCCATTTTCCGCTAAAAAATTAATCCACAACCCAAAAAAATAAGTTTATTCTCATAAATTAAAGAAAAAACTTAAATCAAAAGCAGAAGAATCAAACTGAAACAGCTGCCTGAAGAACTTTTCTACCAAAAACTGCTTCTAGAAGAGGCAAATACATCAAAACGTAGAATTTAGTAATTGTATGCAAAGAGGACCAAGTTGCCGCTTTGCAAATCTGATCAACTGAAGCTTCATTCTTTAAAGGCCCACAGAAGTGGAGACTGATCTAGTACAATGAGCTGTAATTCTCTGAGGGCGGGGCCTGACCCGACTCCAAATAAGCTTGATGAATCAAAAGTTTTTTAACCAAGAAGCCAAGGAAATAGCAGAAGCCTTCTGACCTTTCCTAGGACCAGAAAATAAAACAAATAGACTGGAAGTCTTCCGGAAATCTTTAGTAGCTTCTACATAATATTTCAAAGCTCTTACCACATCCAAAGAATGTAAGGATCTTTCCAAAAAATTCTTAGATTAGGACACAAGGAAGGGACAACAATTTCTCTACTAATGTTGTTAGAATTCACAACCTTAGGTAAAAAATTGAAAAGAAGTCTGCAAAACAACCTGCCTATCCTGATGAAAAATCAGAAAAAGGAGACTCACAAGAAAGAGCAGATAGCTCAGAAACTCTTCTAGCAGAAGAGATAGCCAAAAGGAACAACACTTTCCAAGAAGTAGTTTAATGTTCAAAGAATGCATAGGTTCAAATGGAGGAGCCTGTCAAGCCTACAAAAACCAAATTAAGACTCCAAGGAGGAGAAATTGATTTAATGACAGGCTAAATACGACACTAAAGCCTGTACAAAACAGTGAATATCAGGAAGTATAGCAATCTTTCTGTGAAATAAAACAGAAAGAGCAGAGATTTGTCCCTTCAAGGAACTTGCAGACAAACCCTTATCCAAACCAATCCTGAAGAAACTGTAAAATTCTAGGAATTCTAAAAGAATGCCAGAGAGAATTTATGAGAAGAACACCATGAAATGTAAGTCTTCCAAACTCTATAATAAATCTTTATAGAGACAGATTTACCGAGCTTGTAACATAGTATTAATCACTGAGTCAGAGGAAACCTCTATGACTTAGTACTAAGCGTTCAATTTCCATACCTTCAAATTTAATGATTTGAGACCCTGATGGAAAAACGGACTTTGAGACAGTAGGTCCGGCCTTAACGGAGAGTGGCCAAGGCTGGCAACTGGACATCCGAACCAGATCCCGCATACATACCAAAACCTGTGTGGCCATGCTGGAGCCACCAGTCAACACAAATGATTGTTCCATGATAATTTTGGAGATCACTCTTGGAAGGAGAACTAGAGGCGGGAAAATGTAAGCAGGATGATAACACAAGGAAGTGTCAGTGCATCCACTGCTTCCGCTCTGAACATCCCTGGACCTTGGACAGGTATCTGTCTAAATGATGGTGATCTACCCACCACCTCAAAGAGTGTCATACATTGGGATATTAAGGATATTAATTGTGATATCTTTGTATAATCCCTGCCACCATTGGTTCAGCATACAAAGCTGTAGAGGTCTCATGTGAAAACGAGCAAAGGGGATTGCATCCGATGCTGCAGTCCATGAGACCTAAAACTTCCATGCACATAGCCACTGAAGGGAATGACTGAGACTGAAGGTGCTGGCAGGCTGTAACCAATTTATAAACGTTGCTTGTCTGTTAGAGACAGAGTCATGGACACTGAATCTATATAGAAGCCTAAAAAGGTGACCCTTGTCTGAGGAATCAAGAAACTTTTTTGGTAAAATTGATCCCTCCAACCATGTTTCAGAGGAAACAACACTAGTTGATTCGTGTGAGATTCTGCAGAACGTAAAGACTGAGCTAGTTACCAAGATATCGTCCAAATAAGGAAACACTGCAATACCTTGTTCTCTGGTTACAGAGAGTAGGGCACCTAGAACCTTTGAAAGGATTCTTGGAGCTGTTGCTAGGCCAAATGGAAGAGCAACAAATTGGTAATGCTTGTCCTAGAAAAGAGAATCTCAGGAACTGATAATGTTCTGGATGAATCGGAATATGAAGGTATGCATCCTGCAAGTCTATTGTGGACATATAATGTCCTCGCGGAACAAAAGGCAGAATAGTCCTTATAGTCACCATCTTGAAAGTTGGTACTCTTACATAACGATTAAACATTTTCAGATCCAGAACTGGTCTGAATGAATTTCCATCTTTGGGGACAATGAATAGATTTGAATAAAACCCCAACCATGTTCCTGAAAAGGAACTGGCATGATTACCCCTGAAGACTCCAGGTCTGAAACACACTTCAGGAAAGCAATTTGAGGAAGGCTTCCATTTGGAAACAGATTCCTTGGGGGAAGGATTGAGTTTTTGTTCCTTATTTTGACGAAAGGAACGAAAACGGTTAGAAGCCTTAGATTTACCCTTAGGTTTTTTTACCCTGAGGCAGAAAAACTCCCTTTCCCCCAGTAACAGTTGAAATAATAGGAATCCAACTGAGAACCAAATAAATTATTACCCTTGGAAAGAAAGAGATCGTAATCTAGATTTAGATGTCATATCAGCATTCCAAGATTTAAGCTACAAAGCTCTTCTAGCTAATATAGCTAAAGACATGGATCTAACATCAATTTTGATAATATCAAAAATGGCATCACAAATAAAATAATTAGCATATTGCAGTAAGTGAATAATGCTAGATATGTCAGAATCCAATTGTTGTCGCGCTAAATTCTCCAACCAGAAAGTTGATGCAGCCGCAACATCAGCAAAGAAATTGCAGGTCTGAGAAGATGACCTGAATATAAATAGGCTTTCCTTAGATAAGATTCAAGCTTCCTATCTAAAGGATCCTTAAAGGAAGTACGTTTTAGCAAGAGGTAGAAATAGCCCCATCAACTTTGGGGATTTTTTCCCAAAACTCTATAGAATTTGCTGGTAAAGGATACATTTTTTCAACCTTGAAGAAGGAATAAAAGAAATACCTGGCTTATTCCATTCCTTAGAAATCATATCAGAAATAGCCTCAGGACTAGGAAAACCCCTGGAGAAACCACAGGAGGTTTAAAAACAGCATTTAAATGTTTATTAGACTTCACGTCAAGAGGACTGGTTACCTCAATATCCAAAGTAATTAACACTTCTTTTTAATAAAGAACACATATACTCTATTTTAAATAAATAAGTAGATTTGTCAGTGTCAATGTCTGAGGAAGGATCTTCTGTATCAGATAGATCCTTATCAGAGGAGGTTATTATGTTGTTGGTCATTTGAAATTTCATCAACTGAATGAGAAGTTTTAAAAGACCTTTTACGTTTATTAGAAGGTGTAAATGCAGACAAAGCCTTCTGGATAGAATCAGAAAAAAATCTTTAAAATTCATAGGTATATCATGTACATTAGAAGTTGAAGGAACTGCAACTGGCAATGTATTATTACTGATGGACACACTATCTGCATGTAAAAGTTTATCATGACGACTATTACAAATGACATTCTGCAAAATAATTTCCACAATCTTACAACAAATGCACTTAGCTTTGGTAGAACCGATGTCAGGCAGCAATGTTCCAGCAGAAACTTCTGAGGCAAGATCAGATTGAGACATCTTGAAAAATGTAAAAGAAAAAACACATATAAAGCAAAATTATCAATTTCCTTATATGACAGTTTCAGGAATGGGAAAAAAATGCCACACCCGGTCACATGGAGTGACATGCAGGACCACCCCTGCTGCAGGAAGAAAAGCGTGCTAAACTGACAGGCTGTGCAGTTTATTCAAAACGAAAGTAAAACCTGAACGTTCCCACATCTGCCAGAGCCTCATCTCACATGTCGCAGCATAAAACATAATAAAACAAATCATGCATAAAACCCCCTGTTCAATAATCCCCTTCCGGAGATATTGACCCTTGATTCCATACAGATAAAGGAGTCACGCTGTGGACCCTGTTGTCCTTACGTTATTTGACAGTCCTGTAGCATTGCACCTGACATGGACTTCAGTGATAGAAGCAGAGGCAGTGAAACTCGTCAACACTGATTGCTTAGGATTTGTTAATACGAGTCTGGATGGTTTCGCAGAAAGACTCTCCCTGCATCTCCAGACCCTAACATCGTCAATGCTCACACTGAGAGGCTGACAAGACTACTTACCCATAGCGAAAGAGTACTACCCTCCATAAGAGACCTACCTCAAATCTTCCGACACTTCTCTGCCATCCTCCTGTGACAAAAGGCAAAGAATGACTGGGGGATGAGGGGAGTGGGGGGCTAATTAAGCCTTTGGCTGGGGTGTCTTTGCCTCCTCTTGGGGCGCGATCCGATAAAGATCGTAGTTTGCGGCGCAAGCGAGGGAACCCCCGCTGCCCGGCAGTTTCAGCTCGCAACTCAAGCTATCCTATATGCGGCGCCGTCAGAGGCTAAAGTGCCGTAAGTCGGATAAACCAGCGATGTCCAGAAATCTGCGTAAGCACAAATTTCTGGAGTCGCCAGTGACTTACGGCACTTTAGAAACTGCTGGCGCCTACAAAACTTGACTAAAAGTTATTAAATCCCCCGTACTGTCTAACACGCTTCTCTAACATAGCCCGACAACGTCTACACCCTCTATCCGCTATCCCCCCCTCACTATCCTAACAATAAAAAATGTATAACCCCTAAAACCGACTGCACACGGACCCCGCCGCCAGCTATATTAAATCTATAACCCCCTAATGTGATCCCTCTACAACCGTCGCAAGCTACCTTACCTACCCCCTAAACTGGAGCCTCTACCCCGCCGCCATCTACCTTACCTACCCCCTAAAGTGAGCACCTACCCCGCCGCCATCTACCTTACCTACCCCCTAAACTGAGCCCCTTACACCGCCACCATCTATTTTATAATATTAACCCCTAATTTAATCCCTTACACCGCCGCCAGCTATATTAAACTATATTAACCCTAATTATATTAGGGTTAATATAGTTAATATAGTTATTATATTATATTATATTAACTATATCAACCCTAATATAATTGGGTTAATATAGTTAATATCGTTATTATAATTATATGATATATATGTATATATATATTAAGTAATAAAAAACCCTATCTAACTCTAACATCCCTAACTAAATATCTTATTAAAATAGATCTAATGAATATTATTAATTAAAATATTCCTATTTAAATCTAAATACTTACCTATAAAATAAACCCTAAGATAGCTACAATGTAATTAATAATTACATTGCAGCTATTTTATTATTATTATTATTGGTTATTTATATATATTTATATTTATTTTACAGGGTAACTTGGTATTTATTTTAACTAGGTACATAGCTATTAAATAGTTAATAACTATTTAATAGCTACCTAGTTAAAATAATTACCAATTTACCTGTAAAATAAATCCTTACCTAAGTTACAAATACACCTACACTAGCAATAAATTAAAATAAACTACAAATATCTAAACTAAAATACAATAAAATAATCTAAACTAAATTACAAAAAAACCAAACAAATTACAAAAAAAAAAAAAAAAAAAGATTACAAGATTTTTAAGCTAATTACACCTATTCTCAGCCCCCTAATAAAATAATAAAGCCCCCCAAAATAAAAAAATTTCCCTACCATATTCTAAATTAAAAAAGTTCAAAGCTCTTTTACCTTACCAGCCCTTAAAAGGGCCTTTTTGCGGGCATTGCCCCAAAAGAATTCTGCTCTTTTGCCTGTAAAAGAAAAACACAATACCATCCCCCAACATTACAACCCACCACCCAACATACCCCTATTCTAACCCACCCAAAACCCCCCCTTAAAAAAAACTAACCACTACCCCCCTGAAGATCTCCCTACCTTGTCTTCACCCAGCCGGGCCGAATCTTCATCCGATCCGGGCGATGTCCAATCAAGCGGCAGTGAAGTCTTCTTCCATCCGGGACAATGTCTTCAATCAAGCGGCAGTTAAGTCTTCTTCCATTGAAACAGCCAATCAGATTCAAGTTCAATCCGATAGGCTGATTGGTTCAGCCAATCGGATTGAACTTGAATCTGATTGGCTGATTCAATCAGCCAATAAGATTTTTCTACCTTAATTCCGATTGGCTGATAGAATCCTATCAGCCAAACGGAATTCGACGGACCCCATCTTGGATGACGTCATTTAAAGGTACCTCAATTCTCAGGAAGTCGTCGTGCCGGATGGATGCTCCGTGGCGGAGGAGCGAAGAAAGAAGATTGAAGATATCGCCGGATGGAAGAAGACATCGCCGGATGGAAGAAGACTTCACTGCCGCTTGATTGAAGACATCGCCCGGATGGAAGAATACTTCACTGCCCCTTGATTGGACATCGCCCGGATCGGATGAAGAGTTCGGCCTGGCTGGGTGAAGACAAGGTAGGGAGATCTTCAAGGGGGTAGTGTTAGGTTTTTTTAAGGGGGGTTTTGGGTGGGTTTAGAATAGGGGTATGTGGGTGGTGGGTTGTAATGTTGTGGGGTGGTATTGTGTTTTTCTTTTACAGGCAAAAGAGCAGAATTCCTTTGGGGCATGCCCCGCAAAAGGCCCTTTTAAGGGCTGGTAAGGTAAAAGAGCTTTGAACTTTTTTAATTTAGAATAGGGTAGGGAATTTTTTTATTTTAGGGGGCTTTATTATTTTATTAGGGGGCTTAGAAAAAGGTGTAGTTAGCTTAAAAATCTTGTAATCTTTTTTTATTTTTTGTAATTTAGTGTTTAGTTTTTTTGTAATTTAGTTTAGATTATTTTATTGTATTTTAGTTTAGATATTTGTAGTTTATTAATTTATTGATAGTGTAGGTGTATTTGTAACTTAGGTTAGGATTTATTTTACAGGTAAATTGGTAATTATTTTAACTAGGTAGCTATTAAATAGTTATTAACTATTTAATAGCTATTGTACCTAGTTAAAATAAATACCAAGTTACCTGTAAAATAAATATAAACCCTAAAATAGCTACAATGCAATTATTAAATTATATTGTAGCTATCTTAGGGTTTATTTTATAGGTAAGTAGTTAGATTTAAATAGGAATATTTTAATTAATAATATTAATATTAATTAGATTTATTTTAATAAGAATTTAGTTAGGGATGTTAGAGTTAGATAGGGTTATTATACTTAATATATATATAATATAATAACGATATTAACTATATTAACCCTAATATAATTAGGGTTAAATAGTTAATATATATAATATAATAACTATATTAACCCAAATATAATTAGGGTTAATATAGTTAATATAGCTGGCGGCGGTTGTAGTGGGATTAAATTAGGGGTTAATATTTTTAAAATAGATGGTGGCGGTGTAAGGGGCTCACTATAGGGGGTAGGTAAGATAGATGGCGGCGGGGTAGGGGCTCACTTTAGGGGGTAGGTAAGATAGATGGCGACGGTGTAAGGGACTCACATTAGGGGGTATGTAATGTAGCTTGCGACGGTGTAGGGGGATCACATTAGGGGGTTATACTTTTATTGTAGGTGGCGGCGGGGTCCGTGTGCGGCGGTTTACGGGTTAAATACTTTATTAGGGATTGCGGCGGGGGATCGCGGTTGACAGGTAGATAGACATTGCGCATGCGTTAGGTTTATTTAGCAGGTAGTTTAGGGAGTTACGGGGCTCCAATAGACAGCGTAAGGCTTACTACGGCTGCATTTTGTGGCGAGGTGAAAATGGAGTAAGATTTCTCCATTTTCGCCACGTAAGTCCTTACGCTGAATATTAGATACCAAACTGCGCTGGTTTGGTATACCTGCCTATGGCCCAAAAAACTACGGGCGACGGCAGAAATATACGAGCGTAACTTCTAGTTTACGCCGTATATGTGATACCAAACCAGCGCAAATTTCAGCGTCGCCGGCTTTTGCGGGCGATGCTGTATATCAGATCGGGCCCTGTGTGGCCAGGTTCTGTATTCCCACAAGTAAGGAATGAAGCCGTGGACTCTCCTCATATTAAGATGGAAAATGTTCCGAGATAAGATGCGGTCTTCAAGGGCTTTGAAACATAATTTATGCTTACCTGATAAATGTATTTCTCTTGTGATGTATCGAGTCCACGGATTCATCCTTACTTGTGGGATATTCTCCTCCCCTACAGGAAGTGGCAGAGAGAGCACCCACAGCAGAGCTGCCTATATAGCTCCCCCCTTAGCTCCACCCCCCAGTCATTCGACCAAAGGCTAGGAAGAAAAAGGAGAAACTATGGGGTGCAGTGGTGACTGAAAGTTTAAAAATAAAAATATATATATATGCCTGTCTTAATAAACAGGGCGGGCCGTGGACTCGAAACATCACAAGAGAAATAAATTTATCAGGTAAGCATAAATTATGTTTTCTCTTGTAAGATGTATCGAGTCCATGGATTCATCCTTACTTGTGGGATACCAATACCAAAGCTTTAGGACACGGATGAAGGGAGGGACAAGACAGGGACCTTAAACGGAAGGCACCACTGCTTATAGAACCTTTCTCCCAAAAATAGCCTCTGAAGAAGCAAAAGTATCAAATTTATAAAATTTGGAAAAAGTATGAAACTAAGACCAAGTCCCCACATTACAAATCTGTTTAACAGAAGCCTCATTTTTAAAAGCCATGTGGAAGCCACAGCTCTAGTAGAATGAGCAGTAATTCTTTCAGGAGACTGTTGGCCAGCAGTCTCATAAGCCAAACGGATGATGCTTTTCAGCCAAAAGGAAAGAGAGGTAGCCGTAGCCTTCTGACCTCTCCGCTTACCCGAATAAACAACAAACAATGAAGATGTTTGACGGAAATCTTTAGTTGCTTGTAAGTAGAACTTTAAAGCACGAACCACTTCAAGATTGTGCAACAGACGTTCCTTCTTTGAAGAAGGATTAGGACACAGTGAAGGAACAACAATCTCTTGATAGATATTCTTATAAGAAACAACCTTAGGAAGAAACCCAGGTTTGGTACGCAAAACCACCTTATCTGCATGGAAAATAAGATAAGGGGAATCACACTGTAAAGCATATAGCTCAGAAACTCTTCGAGCCGAAGAGATAGCTACTAAAAACAAAACTTTCCAAGATAGAAGCTTAATATCCATGGAATGCATAGTTTCAAACGGAACCCCTTAAAGAACTTTAAGAACTAAATTTAGGCTCTATGGCGGAGCAACAGGTTTAAATACAGGCTTGATTCTGACCAAAGCCTGACTAAATGCTCAAACGTCTGGGACATCTGCCAGACGTTTGTGTAGAAGAATAGACAAAGCAGATATTTGTCCTTATAAGGAACTAGCTGATAATCCCTTCTCCAAACCTTCTTGGAGAAAAGACAATATTCTAGGAATCCTAATCTTACTCCACGAGTAACCTTTGGATTCACACCAATAAAGATATTTGCGCCAAATCTTATGATAGATCTTCCTGGTGACAGGCTTTCTAGCCTGAATCAGGGTATCAATGACCGACTCAGAGAAATCACGCTTTGAAAGAATCAGGCGTTCAATCTCCAAGCAGTCAGACGCAGAGAAATTAGATTTGGATGCGTGAACAGACCTTGGATTAGAAGGTCCTGCCTCATTGGCAGAGTCCATGGTAGAACCGAGGACATGTCCACTAGGTCTGCATACCAAGTCCTGCGTGGCCACGCAGGTGCTATCAGAATCACCGAAGCTCTCTCCTGCTTTATTCTGGCAACCAGACGTAGAAGGAGAGGAAATACATAGGCCAGATAGAAGGACCAAGGCACTGCTAGAGCATCTATCAGTACCGCCTTGGGATCCCGGGACCTGGACCCGTAACGAGAAAGTTACGCCATCAGATCCAATTCTGGTGTTCCCCATAGCAGAATCAGCTGGGCAAATACCTCCGGATGGAGTTCCCACTCCCCCAGATGAAAAGTCTAACGACTTAGGAAATCCGCCTCCCAGTTCTCTACTCCTGGGATGTGGATTGCTGAGAGATGGCAAGAGTGATCCTCTGCCCATCGGATTATTTTGGTTACCTCCATCATCGCTAGAGAACTCCTTGTTCCTCCTTGATGATTGATATAAGCTACAGTCGTGATTTTGTCCGACTGAAACCTGATGAATTTGGCCGCAGCAAGCTGAGGCCACGCCTGAAGCGCATTGAATATCGCTCTCAGTTCTAGAATATTTATCAGGAGAAGAGATTCCTCCCGAGACTATAAGCCCTGTGCTTTCAGGGAGTTCCAGACTGCATCCCAGCCTAGCAGGCTGGTATCTGTCTTTACAATGAGCCACTCTGGCCTGCGGAAAAACATTCCCTGAGACAGGTGGTCCTGAGACAACCACCAGAGAAGAGAATCTCTGGTCTCCTGGTCCAGATGCAGTTGAGGAGGCAAATCTGCATAATCCCCATTCTACTGTTTGAGCATGCATAGATGTAGTGGTCTGAGGTGTAGGCGGGCAAAAGGAACTATGTCCATTGCTGCTACCATGAGTCCGATTACCTCCATATACTGAGCCACTGATGGCCGAGGAATGGAATGAATAGCTCGGCAAGTGGTTAATTTTCTGACCGCCATCAGAAATATTTTCATTTCTACCGAGTCTATCAGAGTCCCTAGGAAGGAAACTCTTATAAGAGGGAGGAGAGAACTCTTTTTATGTTCACCGTCCACCCGTGAGATCTCAGAAAAGCAAACACAATGTCCGTGTGAGACTTGGATAGCTGGAAAGTTGACGCCTGAAATAAAATGTTGTTTAGATAAGGCGCCACTGCTATGCCCCGTGGTCGGAGAACCGCCAGAAGGGACCCTAGCACCCTTGTGAAAATTCTGTGAATAGGGATGTGTAGATACGCATCCTTTAAGTCCACGGTGGTCATATATTGACCCTCCTGGATCAGAGGTAGAATAGACCGAATAGTCTCCATCTTGAATGATGGAACTTTGAGGAACTTGTTTAGAATGTTGAGATCCAAGATTGATCTGAAAGTTCCCTCTTTTTTGGAAACCACAAACAGGTTTGAGTAAAAACCTAGCCCCTGTTCCATTTTTGGGACTGGGCGGATCACCCCATGGTATGTAGGTCTTCTACACAGTGTAAGATCGCCTCTCTCTTTGTCTGTTTACAGACAATCGAGAAATGTGAAAAGTCCCCCTTGGAAGAGAGCCTTTGAATTCCAGAAAATATCCCTGGGACACAATTTCTAAAACCCAGGGATCGTGAACATCTCTTGCCCAAGCCTGAGCAAAGAGAGAGAGTCTGCCCCCTACTAGATCCGGTCCTGGATCGGGGGCTACCCCTTCATGCTGTCAGGCTTCTTGGCCTGTTTACCCTTGTTCCAAGCCTGGTTAGGTCTCCAGACTGACTTGGATTGGGCAAAATTCCCCTCCACTCTTGAAATTCCAAAAGGAACGAAAATTATTTTGTTTGGTCCTCATCTTATTTGATCCATCCTGAGGGAGGGCATGACCTTTCCCTCCAGTGATGTCTGAAATAATCTCTTTCAGTTCAGGCCCGAATAGGGTCTTTCCTTTGAAAGGGATGTTCAAAAGTTTAGTTTTAGATGACACATCAGCAGACAAGGATTTAAGCCATAACGCCCTGCGTGCTAAAATGGCAAAACCTGAATTCTTTGCCGCTAATTTAGCCAGTTGAAAAGCAACATCTGTAATAAAAGAATTAGCCAATTTAAGGGCCTTAATTCTGTCCAAAATTTCTTCTAATGGAGTCTCCATCTGAAGAGCCTCTTCTAGAGCCTCAAACCAGAAAGCAGCTGCAGTAGTTGCAGGAACAATGCACGCAATAGGTTGAAGAAGAAAACCTTGATGAACAAAAATTTTCTTCAGGAGACCCTCTAATTTTTTATCCACAGGATCTTTGAAAGCACAACTGACTTCAATAGGTATAGTTGTACGCTTAGACAGAGTAGAAATAGCTCCCTCCACCTTAGGAACTGTCTGCCACGTGTCCCTTATGGTGTCAGATATGGGAAACATTTTCTTAAAAACAGGAGGGGGAATGAACGGAATACCTGGTCTATCCCACTCCTTAGTAATAATATTCACAATCCTCTTAGGAACTGAAAAAACATCAGTGTAAACAGGAACCTCTAAGTATTTATCCATCTTACACAATTTCTCTGGGACCACTATAGGGTCACAATCATCTAGAGCCGCCAATACCTCCATGAGCAATAAGCGGAGGTGTTCAAGCTTAAATTTAAAGGCCGTCATATCAGAATCTGTCTGAGGAAGCGTCTTTCCTGAATCAGAAATTTCTCCCTCAGATAACAAATCCCTCACCCCTACCTCAGAGCATTGTGAGGGCATATCAGATACGGCTACTAAAGCGTCAGACTGCTCAGCATTTTTCCTTAACCCAGAGCTGTCCCGCTTTCCTTGAAAACCAGGCAGTCAGGATAAAACCTCTGTGAGGGTTGTATTCATAACTGTGGCCATGTCTTGTAAAATAAATGAATTTGACGCACTAGAGGTACTTGGCGTTGCTTGTGCGGGCGTTACTGGTTGTGACACTTGGGGAGAGCTAGATGCTAAACCCTCATTTACCTCTGACTGAGAATAATCTATTGCTCTATTTTTAAGTGCTAATATATGTTCTTTATAGTTTATAGACATATCAGTACCATTGGGACA
Source organism: Bombina bombina (assembly GCF_027579735.1). Classification (NCBI taxonomy): domain Eukaryota; kingdom Metazoa; phylum Chordata; class Amphibia; order Anura; family Bombinatoridae; genus Bombina; species Bombina bombina. The sequence goes on from NC_069502.1 coordinate 563,850,969, forward strand.
CATTCTAAGAGGGGGGTAACAAGGCTTCCAAACATATTGAACAAGGATTTTTCCTTGGTGTCAGACATGTTAAACAGGCTAGTAATGTAACAAGCAAGCTTAGGAAAACACTGTAATCAAAGTAAATAACACCTAGAATAAAACGGTACTGTGCCTTTAAGAGAAAAAAAAGCTGCACAAATTCTGCAAAACAGTGTAAAAAAGCAGTAAACATAACAAAATTTTTACACTAGTATCTTACAGCCTTAGTAACTTTGCACAGCTATGCAAATAAACAATTAACCCCTTAATGGCAAAACCGGATTGAAAAAACATCAAAACCAGTAAAAAAGACTTTCAGCACTTTGCCACAGTTCTGCTGTGGCTCCTACCTGCCCTTCAGAACAATTTGTGGGGAACACGGCAGGAACCTCTGGAGAAGCAGTTAGAAGTCTCAGAGGAAAAGAAACTGCACAACTGAGGCACGAAAATAGGCCCCTCCCACCTCACTCAATGTTTTGAGGCCTAACAGACAAACACTAGAGTGTCTCTAAATTAACCATGTGGGTTAGAAAACTCAAAAACAAGCCACAATGACCTCTTTAGTCCCTTCAAAAAAAATGTTATAAGTCACCACACTCCTCTTTGCCCTTCCTAGCAGTTAAGCAGGCAGAGAGAATGACTGGGGGGTGGAGCTAAGGGGGGAGCTATATAGGCAGCTCTGCTGTGGGTGCTCTCTCTGCCACTTCCTGTAGGGGAGGAGAATACCCCACAAGTAAGGATGAATCCGTGGACTCGATACATCTTACAAGAGAAATTAGCATATGAACCTACCTAGGTTGAGCTTTCAACAAATAATACCAAAAGAACAAAGCAAATTTGATGATAAAAGTAAATTGGAAAGTTGTTTAAAATTGCCTGCCCTATCTGAATCATGAAAGTTTAATTTTGACTAGACGGTACGTTTAAATCCTACTCTGCCATGCATAATACAGTCTGCATATTTTTAAATCTATGCAGAATGATGTGTACTCACTGACACCTGTACAACAATAATCACATAAGATGTTGGCAGGGGTAAAAGTAACCATTTGTAATAGTTTTGCAAATAGACACTATTTAACTTTAATCTTGGTAAATTTGGGTTCTAGTTCCAACCAAAAACTTTTGTGATTTAATTTGCATAATTTTTTTTACATTGTAATCCCTGGTATGCAGGTAGAATTACAGAGAGGGAGAGAAATATAGAAAAAGAAAAATAGAGAATGAGGAACAAAGAGAGAAAAAAGACAAAAAAATAGAGAAAAAGAAAGATTGAGAGAGGAAAAAAGGAGAGAAAGAAAAGAGAGAAAGGCAATAATATTACATTACAAGGAAGAAAAGAGAAAGGCAATATTATTAATTACAAGGACGAAAAGAGAAAGGCAATAATATTACATTAAAAGGATGTTAAAGTCTTGTACTTCTGTATGTATAAAGCAGTGGAAGAGATTTCTATTCTTTAGGTATTCAGGAAAAGCTCTGGTTTCACTTGGTCACTTATACTTGATATGCCTATATACAGTATCAACAAAATATCTGCTTGCCAGAGCTCCCATTCTAAGTAATAGAAGCTTTCAAAACAGAAAAACAAAGCCCTTCCGATTCATAAACAAACATGACACTAGGATTGCAAAAATAAAGTTTAGTGGAAGGGGCTTTATTGAGTCTAAAAGGTCATTTTACATTGACTGCAGCTTTGACATTTTATATAGATTAGCTACAAGCTCATTTTTAAACGTAACAACTTACAAACTGACGTGTCTGAAATCTTTGGAACCAAAACATTCAGTTTAAAATAAAAACTGATCACAGAACCATAGCTGCCCCCAAAATGTAGTAAAGTCAGTTTGGAAAGGTATCAGCTTCTCTTCATCAGGGATATAAAAGTGAACCAGTTTTCCTTTAGTCTACTTGCAATAAATAACAGTTCAAGTTTCTTGCCCTGTCCCATTTGGATTCTGTCCGTCTAGATAGTATGTTCCCTTGGGAATAGGGCCCTCAATTCCTCCTGTATGTGTTTGTCAAATTTTGTCTTGTCTCTTACAAGTTCCCTCCCCATTGTTTTATTTAAATGAATTGTACCCTTGGACAGCACTGCGGAATATGTTGGCACTTTATTATTATTATTTTTATATTATTTTATTTATAATGTCCTAAACTTTATGCTGTTTACAGTAGTGTAAAATCTAGGGTCAGCCTCCTAGCAGATAAAAAGCTATATACTGTAACTATGTATTGAGAACATCGCTTACTTTTCCTTGTCATGCTTTTGGGGACTTGAACTTGTAGTTTGGTAGCTTACATATTAGATAATCACGGAAGTGAATCATTAAAGGGACATTTGTGTTATTTTTGTTTTCTTTATTGGATTTTAAAAGACACAATGTAACCCATTTCTATCACACATAAGACATCATTATTTAAACATGATAATATATATATATTTGCATGAAGAAGTTTATTTTAAAACTAACAAGAAGTGAATGTATGAACACAGCCACTACTTGTGAGAGAGGCTCACTGGCTGATAAAGGAGATTCACAGGTCTATTGGTGGACAGTGATGCTCCATATGTTTAACATTAGAAAAATTTATGTCAAGATATGTGCATGCTCCTGAGCATACCTAGGTATGCTATTTAACAAATGGATATCAAGAACATTAAAGGGACACTGAACCCAAATTCTTTCTTTCGTGATTCAGATAGAGCATGCAATTTTAAGCAACTTTCTAATTTTACTTCTATTATCAAATTTTCTTCATTCTCTTGGTATCTTTATTTGAAAAGAAAGAATTTAAGTTTAGATGCCGGCCCATTTTTGGTGAACAACCTGGGTTGTTCTTGCTGATTGGTGGATTAATTTAACCGACCAATAAACAAGTGAAGTCCAGGTTCTGGACCAAAAAATAGCTTAGGACCTTGTTTTTCAAATAAAGATAGCAAGAGAAAGAAAACAGATTGATAATAGGAGTAAATTAGAAAGTTGCTTATAATCGCATGCTCTGTCTGAATCACAAAAGAAAACATTTGGGTTCAGTGTCCCTTATAAGTATATTTGATAACAGGATTTTGATATTAAGTTGCTTGTTAATGCTCTATTGTCTCACAATAGTTTAATTTTGACTTCCATATCCCTTTAAGGATAGTTTCAGGCAGATTTCTAAGTACAAAACAGTGAACTTGTTTGATTGTTGTTCTTTTAATATGTATAACTATTTTGCCTTTCATGCCAATTCTTTATAGCAATAAAAGGGCACAACAATTGCACTAACCCTTCATATTCACTAAATGACATGGTTTATTTAATGCAGGCTATATGACATTAAACAAAGTAAAAAAAACATTTCAGTATTTTGCACTATGGCTCAAGGTGATGTAAATGATTACCATCTTAAAGGGATATGAAACAGTGCTCCTTTAGCAGAAAATATATCTTAAATCAAAGTGAACATAAAAAACAGATTTTGTTAAAAAACAGCAAACAACTCACTTGTTTTCTTGATAAATGAGCAAATAGCCACTATCTACAACTAGGTAAGCACGCACACACTGTGCAACTTAGGTTCTATTGTCACATGATTCATGCAGCAAAAATAATTTACAGAACATGAGCAATAAATTGATTCTAGCTAGAGTAGATGTCTCCTAGCAACACTTCAAAGGAAAAAAAGCATTCACCCTGCCTTCCTGTAGAGAGCCCAGCCCTTTTGTCGGGCTCTGACAGGAAATTAAAGGGACATAATTCTCATATGCTAAATCACTTTAAACTGATGCAGTTTAAGTGTAAAAAGCTGTCAGAAAAATATCACCTGAGCATCTCTTTGTAAAAAATGAAACAATTTTACCTCACAATTTGCTCAGCTCACCAGAGTAAGTCCTGTGTAAAAAGTTATACTTCAGCTGCTGTCCAGCTGCAGGTAAAAAAAATAAATAAATAAAAATGAAGAAATGAGCTGCAGCCAATCGGCATCAACAGTGCTGAATTCATGAGCTCTTTAACTGTGATCTCATGAGATTTCACTTAAATCTCATGAGATTTCATGGTGAACTTCCTTAAACTGAATAGGGAAATAACATGAGAGTGCATGAGGCTCACTCCCTTGCCTGTCCTGGGACAGGCATACTGATTTGCTGCTTAAAGTCCTTTACAATGGGTTGTGAATACTTAGGACATTTTGACGTAAAATATATATATATTTTTTACATAGAGATGTTCAGGTGATATTTTCTAGTCAGCTTTTTACAGCTATGCTGCTTCACTTTCAAGTGTTTAAACATTTGGGTATCATGGCCCTTTAAGTTAAAAAAAAGAAATAAAAGATAAAATACTTTTAAAATGATGAATAATACATATTTAAATGATTTGATTTAAAGTACTACTTGATGAAGTATAACCCACAATGAAACAGGATATTTTATATCCCTTTAAGGAACACTGTGGGTATGCTAGGGAATAAAAGTGTTTTAATATAAACAGTAAATGACCTTTTTTTTCAACTATAGATATGTTAAATTACACTGACTCCCCTGATAATAGTCCCTTTTTAAAAATCTAAACACAATTAAAATGTATTGCATAATTAAAGCATAATTTCTTAATCCATTTGTTCCCAACCTTTTGGTTGCTTTGGGACAACCTTGGAGCACTTTTAAGATTAATGTGACACCTGTGATTTCATTTCTATTAGCCTGTGACACCTAAAGGTCTTTATTAATGAAATGCAAAGACATAGGAAAAAACCTTGAACTAATAAGCATATTATTCTGCAGTGTGTGTCATTGTGTATCATTTACCCACAATTAAAGTGTATGCACGGAGAGAGCTACATGAGAAATTCTAGTTCCATCAGCCATAAGTCATCACACCTTCAGAGGTACCAACGTTATCCTACGTGAGAATTACTGTAAAATGGTTCACGTTTCTTATAGTGTTAAGTATACTTTGATGGCTCTGGAGTGGACTTTCCAAAAGAGCAATATGAGCTTAAAAAAATGATTATCAAATGCTCAGATGGCCATCACCAAACCCCCTGAAGAACTAGATCCCAAGAAAGAATGGATTTAAAAAAAAAAAAAGAAAAAACAGCTCTAAAGGTGGAAAGAAATTATAATTCTCAGGAGAACTAAACCTAGAGCACCCAGGCAACCTTAAACGGCTGAGAATTGTGCTTAAAGGGACATAAAAGTGAAACGAAGTAACAGCATTTTATTATTGCACTGTTGCTTGCCTAAAGCTATGTGATTAACCCCTGTAAAGAGGTTAGGCAATGCACCACTGGGACCTTGCTGAACACATCTGGTGAGCCAATGACAAGAGGCATAGGTACTTAGAAACCAATCCCCAGTTAGTTCTCAGTAGTGCATTGCTGTGACTGAGCCTATCGCGCTATGCTTTTAAAAAAAAAAAAGTCACCAAGTGAACAAAACATAATTTATGTAAGAACTTACCTGATAAATTCATTTCTTTCATATTAGCAAGAGTCCATGAGCTAGTGACGTATGGGATATACATTCCTACCAGGAGGGGCAAAGTTTCCCAAACCTCAAAATGCCTATAAATACACCCCTCACCACACCCACAAATCAGTTTAACGAATAGCCAAGAAGTGGGGTGATAAGAAAAAAGTGCGAAGCATAAATATAAGGAATTGGAATAATTGTGCTTTATACAAAAAAATCATAACCACCACAAAAAAGGGTGGGCCTCATGGACTCTTGCTAATATGAAAGAAATGAATTTATCAGGTAAGTTCTTACATAAATTATGTTTTCTTTCATGTAATTAGCAAGAGTCCATGAGCTAGTGACGTATGGGATAATGACTACCCAAGATGTGGATCTTCCACGCAAGAGTCACTAGAGAGGGAGGGATAAAATAAAGACAGCCAATTCCGCTGAAAAAAAATCCACACCCAAAAATAAAGTTTTAAATCTTATAATGAAAAAAACTGAAATTATAAGCAGAAGAATCAAACTGAAACAGCTGCCTGAAGTACTTTTCTACCAAAAACAGCTTCAGAAGAAGAAAACACATCAAAATGGTAGAATTTAGTAAAAGTATGCAAAGAAGACCAAGTTGCTGCTTTGCAAATCTGATCAACCGAAGCTTCATTCCTAAACGCCCAGGAAGTAGAAACTGACCTAGTAGAATGAGCTGTAATCCTTTGAGGCAGAGTTTTACCCGACTCGACATAAGCATGATGAATTAAAAATTTCAACCAAGATGCCAAAGAAATGGCAGAGGCCTTCTGACCTTTCCTAGAACCGGAAAAGATAACAAATAGACTAGAAGTCTTTCGGAAATTCTTAGTAGCTTCAACATAATATTTCAAAGCTCTAACTACATCCAAAGAATGCAATGATCTCTCCTTAGAATTCTTAGGATTAGGACACAATGAAGGAACCACAATTTCTCTACTAATGTTGTTAGAATTCACAACCTTAGGTAAAAATTGAAAAGAAGTTCACAACACCACCTTATCCTGATGAAAAATCAGAAAAGGAGACTCACAAGAAAGAGCAGATAATTCAGAAACTCTTCTAGCAGAAGAGATTGCCAAAAGAAACAAAACTTTCCAAGAAAGTATTTTAATGTCTAATGAATGCATAGGTTCAAACGGAGGAGCTTGAAGAGCCCCCAGAACCAAATTCAAACTCCAAGGAGGAGAAATTGACTTAATGACAGGCTTTATACAAACCAAAGCTTGCACAAAACAATGAATATCAGGAAGATTAGCAATCTTTCTGTGAAAAAGAACAGAAAGAGCAGAGATTTGTCCTTTCAAGGAACTTGCAGACAAACCTTTATCCAAACCATCCTGAAGAAACTGTAGAATTCTCGGAATTCTAAAAGAATGCCAGGAAAATTGATGAGAAAGACACCAAGAAATGTAAGTCTTCCAAACTCGATAATATATCTTTCTAGATACAGATTTACGAGCCTGTAACATAGTACTAATCACAGAGTCAGAGAAACCTCTTTGACTAAGAATCAAGCGTTCAATCTCCATACCTTTAAATTTAAGGATTTGAGATCCTGATGGAAAAAAGGACCTTGTGACAGAAGGTCTGGTCTTAACGGAAGAGTCCATGGTTGGCAAGAGGCCATCCGGACAAAATCCGCATACCAAAACCTGTGAGGCCATGCTGGAGTCACCAGCAGAACAAACTAGCATTCCTTCAGAATCTTGGAGATTACTCTTGGAAGAAGAACTAGAGGCGGAAAGATATAGGCAGGATGATACTTCCAAGGAAGTGACAATGCATCCACCGCTTCCGCCTGGACAGATACCTGGGAAGTTTCTTGTTTAGATGAGAAGCCATCAGATCTATTTCTGGAAGTCCCCACATTTGAACAATCTGAAGAAATACCTCTGGGTGAAGAGACCATTCGTCCGGATGTAACGTTTGGCGACTGAGATAATCCGCTTCCCAATTGTCTATACCTGGGATATGAACCGCAGAAATTAGACAGGAGCTGGATTCCGCCCATACCAGTATTCGAGATACTTCTTTCATAGCCAGAGGACTGTGAGTCCCTCCTTGATGATTGATGTATGCCACAGTTGTGACATTGTCTGTCTGAAAACAAATGAACGATTCTCTCTTTAGAAGAGGCCATGACTGAAGAGCTCTGAAAATTGCACGGAGTTCCAAAATATTGATCGGTAATCTCACCTCCTGAGATTCCCAAACCCCTTGTGCTGTCAGAGACCCCCACACAGCTCCCCAACCTGTCAGACTTGCATCTGTTGAAATTACAGTCCAGGTCGGGAGAACAAAAGAAGCCCCCTGAACTAAACGATGGTGATCTGTCCACCACGTCAGAGAGTGTCGTACAATCGGTTTTAAAGATATTAATTGAGATATCTTTGTGTAATCCCTGCACCACTGGTTCAGCATACAGAGCTGAAGAGGTCGCATGTGAAAACGAGCAAAGGGGATCGCGTCCGATGCAGCAGTCATAAGACCTAGAATTTCCATGCATAAGGCTACCGAAGGGAATGATTGTGACTGAAGGTTTCGACAAGCTGATATCAATTTCAGACGTCTCTTGTCTGTCAAAGACAGAGTCATGGACACTGAATCTATCTGGAAACCTAAAAAGGTTACCTTTGTCTGAGGAATCAATGAACTTTTTTGTAAATTGATCCTCCAACCATGATCTTGAAGAAACAACACAAGTCGATTCGTATGAGATTCTGCTAAATGTGAAGACTGAGCAAGTACCAAGATATCGTCCAAATAAGGAAATACCACAATACCCTGTTCTCTGATTACAGACAGAAGGGCACCGAGAACCTTTGTAAAAATTCTTGGAGCTGTTGCTAGGCCAAACGGTAGAGCCACAAACTGGTAATGCTTGTCTAGGAAAGAGAATCTCAGAAACTGATAGTGATCTGGATGAATCGGAATATGCAGATATGCATCCTGTAAATCTATTGTGGACATATAATGCCCTTGCTGAACAAAAGGCAGGATAGTCCTTACAGTTACCATTTTGAATGTTGGTATCCTTACATAACGATTCAATATTTTTAGATCCAGAACTGGTCTGAAGGAATTCTCCTTCTTTGGTACAATGAAGAGATTTGAATAAAACCCCAGCCCCTGTTCCAGAACAGGAACTGGCATAATTAATCCAGCCAACTCTAGATCTGAAACACATTTCAGAAATGCTCGAGCCTTCGCTGGGTTTACTGGGACACGGGAAAGAAAAAATCTCTTTGCAGGAGGCCTTATCTTGAAGCCAATTCTGTACCCTTCTGAAACAATGTTCTGAATCCAAAGATTGTGAATGGAATTGATCCAAATTTCTTTGAAAAAACGTAATCTGCCCCCTACCAGCTGAGATGGAATGAGGGCCGCACCGTCATGTGGACTTAGGAGCTGGCTTTGGTTTTCTAAAAGGCTTGGATTTATTCCAGACTGGAGATGGTTTCCAAACTGATACCGCTCCTGTGGATGAAGGATCAGGCTTTTGTTCCTTATTGTGACGAAAGGAACGAAAACGATTATTAGACCTAAATTTACCTTTAGATTTTTTATCCTGTGGTAAAAAAGTTCCTTTCCCTCCAGTAACAGTTGAGATAATGGAATCCAACTCAGAACCAAATAATTTATTACCCTGGAAAGAAAGGGAAAGCAAAGTAGACTTAGAAGACATATCAGCATTCCAAGTTTTAAGCCATAAAGCTCTTCTAGCTAAAATAGCTAGAGACATATACCTGACATCAACTCTAATGATATCAAAGATGACATCACAAATAAAATTATTAGCATGTTGAAGAAGATTAATAATGCTATGAGAATTATGATCTGTTACTTGTTGCGCTAAAGCTTCTAACCAAAAAGTTGAAGCTGCAGCAACATCCGCTAAAGATATAGCAGGTCTAAGAAGATTACCTGAACACAAGTAAGCTTTTCTTAGCAAGGATTCAATTTTCCTATCTAAAGAATCCTTAAAGGAAGTACTATCTGCCGTAGGAATAGTAGTACGCTTAGCAAGAGTAGAGACAGCCCCATCAACCTTAGGGATTTTATCCCAAAACTCTAATCTGTCAGATGGCACAGGATATAATTCCTTAAAACGTTTAGAAGGAGTAAATGAATTACCCAAATTATTCCATTCCCTGGAAATTACTTCAGAAATAGCATCAGGGACAGGAAAGACTTCTGGAATAACTACAGGAGATTTAAAAACCTTATTTAAACGTTTAGATTTAGTATCAAGAGGACCAGAATCCTCTATTTCTAATGCAATTAAGACTTCTTTAAGTAAAGAACGAATAAATTCCATTTTAAATAAATATGAAGATTTATCAGCATCAACCTCTGAGACAGAATCCTCTGAACCAGAAGAACCATTATCAGAATCAGAATGATGATGTTCATTTAAAAATTCATCTGAGAAATGAGAAGTTTTAAAAGACTTTTTACGTTTCCTAGAAGGAGGAATAACAGACATAGCCTTCTTAATGGATTTAGAAACAAAATCTCTTATGTTATCAGGAACACTCTGAGTATTAGATGTTGACGGAACAGCAACAGGTAATGTAACATTACTAAAGGAAATATTATCTGCATTAACAAGTTTGTCATGACATTCAGTACAAACAACAGCTGGAGGAACAGATACCACAAGTTTACAGCAGATACACTTAACTTTGGTAGATCCAGCACCAGGCAGCGATTTTCCAGAAGTATCTTCTGACTCAGTGTCAACGTGGAACATCTTGCAATATGTAATAGAAAAAACAACATATAAAGCAAAATTGATCAAATTCCTTAAATGACAGTTTCAGGAATGGGAAAAAATGCCAGTGAACAAGCTTCTAGCAACCAGAAGCAATAAATAATTAGACTTAAATAATGTGGAGACAATAGTGACGCCCATATTTCTCTTGTTAAGTGTAGTCAGTCCACGGGTCATCCATTACTTATGGAATATATCTCTTCCTAACAGGAAGCTGCAAGAGGATCACCCAGCAGAGCTGCTACATAGCTCCTCCCCTCACATGTCATATTCAGTCATTCTCTTGCAGCCTAACTAGATAGGTCGCTGTGAGAGGTCTGTGGTGTTTTTTAACTTAGTTTATTTCTACAATCAAAAGTTTGTTATTTTAAATGGCACCGGAGTGTGCTGTTTATTCTCAGGCAGCATTAGAAGAAGAATCTGCCTGCGTTTTCTATGATCTTAGCAGACGTAACTAAGATCCACTGGCTGTTCTCATCTGAGGAGTGAGGTAACTTCAGAGAAGGGGAATAGCATGCAGGGCCCCCCTGCAAATGAGGTATGTGCAGTAATTATTTTTCTGAGGAATGGAATTGACTGAGAAAATACTGCTGATACCAATGTAAAGTAAGTTCAGCCTTAAATGCAGTGATAGCGACTGGTATTAGGCTGATGAGTGTGTGTACACTGAATGTATTTTTCTAAGGAATGGAATTGACTCTGAAAATACTGTTAATACTGAAATAATGTATGAGCCTTAACTGCAGTAAAAGCGACTGGTAGCAGGCTTATTAATAACAATTCATAACTTTTCAAATGTATGTTTAAAACGTTTACTGGCATGTTAATCGTTTTTTGTGAGGTACTTGGTGATAAAACTTATTGGGGCATGATTTTTACCACATGGCCATCTTTGTTTTCTGCATAGAAACAGTTTTCTGAGCTTCCCCACTGTTGTAATATGAGTGGGAGGGGCCTATTTTAGCGCTTTTTTTGCGCAGTAAAAATTCAGTCACAATCTGTCTACTTCATCCTCCATGATCCAGATCGTCTCTAGAGAGCTCAGGGGTCTTCAAAATTCATTTTGAGGGAGGTAATCAGTCACAGCAGACCTGTGACAGTGTGTTTTGACTGTGAGAAAAACGTTAATTATTAAATTGTTAATCCGTTTTTGGGTATTAAGGGGTTAATCATCCATTTGATGGTGGGTGCAATCCTTTGCTAACTTAATACATTTACTGTGAAAAATTGGTTGCTATAACTATTTTGGTTTGTTGTTATTTCAACTGTGACAGCTTTTTGTGCTTCTTAAAGGCACAGTAGCGTTTTTTATATTGCTTGTAAATTTATTTAGAAAAGTATTTCCAAGCTTGCTAGTCTCATTGCTAGTCTGTTTAAACATGTCTGACACAGATGAATCTCTTTGTTCACTATGTTTAAAGGCCAATGTGGAGCCCAATAGAAATTTATGTACTAATTGCATTGATGCTACTTTAAATAAAAGTCAATCTTTACATGTAAAGAAATTATCACCAGACAACGAGGGGGAAGTTATGCCGACTAACTCTCCTCACGTGTCAGTACCTTCGCCTCCCGCTCAGGAGGTGCGTGATTTTGTGGCGCCAAGTACATCAGGGAGGCCCTTACAAATCACTTTGCAAGACATGGCTACTGTTATGACAGAAGTATTATCTAAATTGCCAGAATTAAGAGGCAAGCGCGATAGCTCTGGGTTAAGGACAGAGCGCGCGGATGAGGTGAGAGCCATGTCAGATACTGCGTCACAGTTTGCAGAACGTGAAGACGGAGAGCTTCATTCTGTGGGTGACGGATCTGATCCAGGGAGACTGGATTCAGAGATTTCTAATTTTAAATTTAAGCTTGAGAACCTCCGCATATTGCTAGGGGAGGTATTAGCGGCTCTGAATGATTGTAACACGGTTGCAATTCCAGAAAAATTATGTAGGTTGGATAGATACTATGCGGTACCGGTGTGTACTAACGTGTTTCCTATACCTAAAAGGCTTACAGAGATTATTAGCAAGGAGTGGGATAGACCTGGTGTGCCCTTTTCCCCTCCTCCCATATTTAGGAAAATGTTTCCTATAGACGCCACCACACAAGACTTATGGCAGACGGTCCCTAAGGTGGAGGGAGCAGTTTCTACTTTAGCTAAGAGTACCACTATCCTGGTGGAGGATAGTTGTGCCTTTTCAGATAAAATGGATAAGAAATTAGAGGGTTACCTTAAGAAAATGTTTGTTCAACAAGGTTTTATCTTACAGCCCCTTGCATGCATTGCGCCTGTCACTGCTGCGGCGGCATTCTGGTTTGAGTCTCTGGAAGAGGCCATTCGCACAGCTCCATTGGATGAAATTATGAACAAGCTTAAAGCACTTAAGCTAGCTAACGCATTTGTTTCTGATGCCGTCGTAACATTTAACCAAACTTACGGCTAAGAACTCCGGATTCGCCATCCAAGCGCGCAGAGCGCTATGGCTTAAATCCTGGTCAGCTGACGTGACTTCTAAATCTAAATTGCTTAATATTCCTTTCAAAGGGCAGACCTTATTCGGGCCCGGCTTGAAAGAAATTATAGCTGACATTACGGGAGGTAAGGGCCATGCTCTACCTCAGGACAGGGCCAAATCAAAGGCCAAACAGTCTAATTTTCGTGCCTTTCGTAACTTCAAGGCTGGAGCAGCATCAACTTCCTCCGCTCCAAAACAGGAAGGAGCTGTTGCTCGTTACAGGCAGGGCTGGAAAGTTAACCAGTCCTGGAACAAGGGCAAGCAGGCCAAGAAACCTGCTGCTGCCCCCAAGACAGCATGAAGAGAGGGCCCCCTATCCGGAAACGGATCTAGTGGGGGCAGACTTTCTCTCTTCGCCCAGGCTTGGGCAAGAGATGTCCAGGATCCCTGGGCGTTGGAGATCATATCTCAGGGATATCTCCTGGACTTCAAAACTTCTCCTCCACGAGGGAGATTTCATCTTTCAAGGTTATCAGCAAACCTAATAAAGAAAGAGGCGTTTCTATGCTGTGTACAAGACCTTTTACTAATGGGGGTGATCCACCCAGTTCCGCGGACGGAACACGGGCAGGGATTCTATTCAAATCTATTTGTGGTTCCAAGAAAGAGGGAACCTTCAGACCAATCTTGGACTTAAAAATCCTAAACAAATTTCTAAGAGTTCCATCATTCAAAATGGAAACTATTCGAACCATCCTTCCCATGATCCAAGAGGGTCAGTACATGACCACAGTGGATTTAAAGGATGCCTACCTTCACATACCGATTCCCAAGGATCATTATCGGTACCTAAGATTTGCTTTCCTAGACAGGCATTACCAGTTTGTAGCTCTTCCCTTCGGATTAGCTACGGCTCCAAGAATCTTTACAAAAGTTCTGGGCTCACTTCTGGCGGTACTAAGACCGCGAGGCATAGCGGTGACTCCGTACCTAGACGACATTCTGATACAAGCGTCAAGTTTTCAAACTGCCAAGTCTCATACAGAGATAGTTCTGGCATTTCTGAGGTCGCATGGGTGGAAGGCGAACGTGGAAAAGAGTTCTCTATTACCACTTACAAGAGTTCCCTTTCTAGGGACTCTTATAGATTCTGTAGAGATGAAAATTTACCTGACAGAGGCCAGGTTATCAAAACTTCTAAATGCTTGCCGTGTCCTTCATTCCATTCCACACCCGTCAGTAGCTCAGTGCATGGAAGTAATCGGCTTAATGGTAGCGGCAATGGACATAGTACCATTTGCGCGCCTGCATCTCAGACCGCTGCAATTGTGCATGCTAAGTCAGTGGAACGGGGATTACTCAGATTTGTCCCCCCTACTAAGTCTGGATCAAGAGACCAGAGGTTCTCTTCTATGGTGGCTCTCTCGGCCACATCTGTCCAAGGGGATGACCTTTCGCAGGCCAGATTGGACGATTGTAACAACAGACGCAAGCCTTCTAGGCTGGTGCGCAGTCTGGAACTCCCTGAAAGCTCAGGGATTATGGACTCAGGAGGAGAAACTCCTCCCAATAAATATTCTGGAATTAAGAGCAATATTCAATGCTCTCCTAGCTTGGCCTCAGTTAGCAACTCTGAGGTTCATCAGATTTCAGTCGGACAACATCACGACTGTGGCTTACATCAACCATCAAAAGGGAACCAGAAGTTCCCTAGCGATGTTGGAAGTCTCAAAGATAATTCGCTGGGCAAAGTCTCACTCTTGCCACCTGTCAGCGATTTACATCCCAGGCGTAGAGAACTGGGAGGCGGATTTTCTAAGTCGTCAGACTTTTCATCCGGGGGAGTGGGAACTTCATCCGGAGGTCTTTGCTCAACTGATTATTCGTTGGGGCAAACCAGATCTGGATCTCATGGCGTCTCGCCAGAACGCCAAGCTTCCTTGTTACGGATCCAGGTCCAGGGACCGGGAGCGGTGCTGATAGATGCTCTGACAGCCCCTTGGGTCTTCAACATGGCTTATGTGTTTCCACCATTCCCGATGCATCCTCGTTTGATTGCCAAGATCAAACAGGAGAGAGCTTCGGTGATTCTGATAGCGCCTGCATGGCCACGCAGGACCTGGTATGCAGACCTAGTGGACATGTCGTCCTGTCCACCGTGGTCTCTACCTCTGAGACAGGACCTTCAAATTCAGGGTCCTTTCAAACATCCAAATCTAATTTCTCTGAGGCTGACTGCATGGAGATTGAACGCTTGATTCTATCAAAGCGTGGCTTCTCGGAGTCGGTTATTGATACCTTAATACAGGCTAGGAAGCCTGTTACCAGAAAAATTTACCATAAGATATGGCGTAAATATTTATATTGGTGCGAATCCAAGGGTTACTCATGGAGTAAGGTTAGGATTCCTAGGATATTGTCCTTTCTACAAGAGGGTTTAGAAAAGGGCTTATCTGCTAGTTCGTTAAAGGGACAGATTTCTGCTCTGTCTATTCTTCTACACAAACGTCTGGCTGAAGTTCCAGACGTTCAGGCTTTTTGTCAGGCTTTAACTAGGATTAAGCCTGTGTTTAAGACTGTTGCTCCGCCGTGGAGCTTAAACTTAGTTCTTAATGTTCTTCAAGGCGTTCCATTTGAACCCCTTCATTCCATTGATATCAAGCTGTTATCCTGGAAGGTTTTGTTTTTGATGGCTATTTCCTCGGCTCGAAGAGTCTCTGAGTTATCTGCCTTACATTGTGATTCTCCTTATCTGATTTTTCATTCAGACAAGGTAGTTCTGCGTACTAAACCTGGGTTCTTACCTAAGGTAGTTACTAACAGGAATATCAATCAAGAGATTGTTGTTCCATCACTGTGTCCTAACCCTTCTTCAAAGAAGGAACGAATTTTGCATAATCTAGACGTAGTCCGTGCCCTGAAGTTCTATTTGCAGGCAACTAAAGATTTTCGTCAAACTTCTTCCCTGTTTGTCGTTTACTCTGGACAGAGAAGAGGTCAAAAGGCTTCGGCTACCTCTCTCTCTTTTTGGCTTCGTAGCATAATACGTTTAGCCTATGAGACTGCTGGACAGCAGCCTCCTGAAAGGATTACAGCTCATTCTACTAGAGCTGTGGCTTCCACCTGGGCCTTTAAAAATGAGGCCTCTGTTGAACAGATTTGCAAGGCTGCGACTTGGTCTTCGCTTCACACCTTTTCAAATTTTTACAAATTTGACACTTTTGCTTCTTCGGAGGCTATTTTTGGGAGAAAGGTACTTCAGGCAGTGGTTCCTTCTGTTTAATGTTCCTGCCTTGTCCCTCCCTTCATCCGTGTACTTTAGCTTTGGTATTGGTATTCCATAAGTAATGGATGACCCGTGGACTGACTACACTTAACAAGAGAAAACATAATTTATGCTTACCTGATAAATTTATTTCTCTTGTAGTGTAGTCAGTCCACGGCCTGCCCTGTCTTTAAGGCAGACCTAAATTTTAATTAAACTCCAGTCACCACTGCACCCTATGGTTTCTCCTTTCTCGTCTGCTTTGGTCGAATGACTGAATATGACATGTGAGGGGAGGAGCTATGTAGCAGCTCTGCTGGGTGATCCTCTTGCAGCTTCCTGTTAGGAAGAGATATATTCCATAAGTAATGGATGACCCGTGGACTGACTACACTACAAGAGAAATAAATTTATCAGTTAAGCATAAATTATGTTTTTTTAGCGCCAAAAAAGACGCCCACATTATTTGGCGCCTAAATGCTTTTGGCGCCAAAAATGACGCCACATCCGGAACGCCGACACTTTTGGCGCAAAAAAACGCCAAAAATGACGCAACTTCCGGCGACACGTATGACGCCGGAAAAAGAAAAAAAAAATTTTGCGCCAAAAAAGTCCGCGCCAAGAATGACGCAATAAGATGAAGCATTTTCAGCTCCCGCGAGCCTAACAGCCCACAGGGAAAAAGTCAAATTTTAAGGTAAGAAAAAATTGATTTATTCATATGCATTATCCCAAATATGAAACTGACTGTCTGAAATAAGGAACGTTGAACATCCTGAGTCAAGGCAAATAAATGTTTGAATACATATATTTAGAACTTTATAAAAAAGTGCCCAACCATAGCTTAGAGTGTCACAGAAAATAAGACTTACTTACCCCAGGACACTCATCTACAGGGAGTGCAGAATTATTAGGCAAGTTGTATTTTTGAGGATTAATTTTATTATTGAACAACAACCATGTTCTCAATGAACCCAAAAAACTCATTAATATCAAAGCTGAATAGTTTTGGAAGTAGTTTTTAGTTTGTTTTTAGTTATAGCTATTTTAGGGGGATATCTGTGTGCGCAGGTGACTATTACTGTGCATAATTATTAGGCAACTTAACAAAAAACAAATATATACCCATTTCAATTATTTATTTTTACCAGTGAAACCAATATAACATCTCAACATTCGCAAATATACATTTCTGACATTCAAAAACAAAACAAAAACAAATCAGTGACCAATATAGCCACCTTTCTTTGCAAGGACACTCAAAAGCCTGCCATCCATGGATTCTGTCAGTGTTTTGATCTGTTCACCATCAACATTGCGTGCAGCAGCAACCACAGCCTCCCAGACACTGTTCAGAGAGGTGTACTGTTTTCCCTCCTTGTAAATCTCACATTTGATGATGGACCACAGGTTCTCAATGGGGTTCAGATCAGGTGAACAAGGAGGCCATGTCATTAGATTTTCTTCTTTTATACCCTTTCTTGCCAGCCACGCTGTTGAGTACTTGGACGCATGTGATGGAGCATTGTCCTGCATGAAAATCATGTTTTTCTTGAAGGATGCAGACTTCTTCCTGTACCACTGCTTGAAGAAGGTGTCTTCCAGAAACTGGCAGTAGGACTGGGAGTTGAGCTTGACTCCATCCTCAACCCGAAAAGGCCCCACAAGCTCATCTTTGATGATACCAGCCCAAACCAGTACTCCACCTCCACCTTGCTGGCGTCTGAGTCGGACTGGAGCTCTCTGCCCTTTACCAATCCAGCCACGGGCCCATCCATCTGGCCCATCAAGACTCACTCTCATTTCATCAGTCCATAAAAACTTAGAAAAATCAGTCTTGAGATATTTCTTGGCCCAGTCTTGATGTTTCAGCTTGTGTGTCTTGTTCAGTGGTGGTCGTCTTTCAGCCTTTCTTACCTTGGCCATGTCTCTGAGTATTGCACACCTTGTGCTTTTGGGCACTCCAGTGATGTTGCAGCTCTGAAATATGGCCAAACTGGTGGCAAGTGGCATCTTGGCAGCTGCACGCTCGACTTTTCTCAGTTTATGGGCAGTTATTTTGCGCTTTGGTTTTTCCACACGCTTCTTGCGACCCTGTTGACTATTTTGAATGAAACGCTTGATTGTTCGATGATCACGCTTCAGAAGCTTTGCAATTTTAAGAGTGCTGCATCCCTCTGCAAGATATCTCACTATTTTTTACTTTTCTGAGCCTGTCAAGTCCTTCTTTTGACCCATTTTGCCAAAGGAAAGGAAGTTGCCTAATAATTATGCACACCTGATATAGGGTGTTGATGTCATTAGACCACACCCCTTCTCATTACAGAGATGCACATCACCTAATATGCTTAATTGGTAGTACGCTTTCGAGCCTATACAGCTTGGAGTAAGACAACATGCATAAAGAGGATGATGTGGTCAAAATACTCTTTTGCCTAATAATTCTGCACTCCCTGTACATGTAGTAGAAAGCCAAACCAGTACTGAAACGAGAATCAGTAGAGGTAATTGTATATATAAGAGTATATCGTCGATCTGAAAAGGGAGGTAAGAGATGAATCTCTACGACCGATAACAGAGAACCTATGAAATAGACCCCGTAGAAGGAGATCATTGAATTCAAATAGGCAATACTCTCCTCACATCCCTCTGACATTCACTGCACGCTGAGAGGAAAACCGGGCTCCAACCTGCTGCGGAGCGCATATCAACGTAGAATCTAGCACAAACTTACTTCACCACCTCTATAGGAGGCAAAGTTTGTAATACTGATTTGTGGGTGTGGTGAGGGGTGTATTTATAGGCATTTTGAGGTTTGGGAAACTTTGCCCCTCCTGGTAGGAATGTATATCCCATACGTCACTAGCTCATGGACTCTTGCTAATTACATGAAAGAAAGTAAGTTTACCCAGCTGCCCAGGATCAGCTGTTCTCTGCATCTTATGGGTGATACTTTAACGCTGTGTTTTGTGAGTCCCCAGTGTTAAAATTACATTCACTAACAGATTAGAGCATGTCATTTTTTTTATTAGAAAGAGAGTGTTTTGTTTTTTTTTCTTCTAAAGTGAACAATGAACGAATATTAATACTGGGCCAGTACTGCATTGCATTAGTCAAAGCAAAGCAATACTTAAATAAAAAAATGTTATAACACATTAGAACATTTTCTTATTGCTGGTGTATGTTTCTTTAAATTCAAGATGCAGCTAAAATAGATTAATATTTTCTTCTTCTTCTAAATACTCAAAATGAATTAAATGAATATAAACACTTCAAGAGAATATTTGAATATATTTTGCTATACAATAAACATTACTTCATAAAAATGTATATACACTTCAAATATCAATACATCATCCTTTATGCTGAGGTTTTTGATAACACACAAATAAATACTATTTCAATGCCAAAAAGCAATTTCTGTGAGCAGCAATTAATATATTTTCACAAATTAGTATTAATCCCTTTGAGCTTTCAGTATACAAACTAAAAATACATTGTACTTTAAAACGTTGCAAAATTGTTTTTAATAGAGTGAATGATTAGCAAGTCCCTAGTATGTACAGATCATTTGTTTTTTACACTTTTAAACTTGAATGTTATAAATTCCCAACCTTGTAACATGAACTTTACAAATCCCAAGAACCTAATGTGTCTAGTAGTGACCCTCTTCCTACCAGCGCCCACCCTGATAATGTCTTAAAGCCTGTCAGAAATACACAAGGAAGATGATCAGGGGGTTTCTAGATGAGCATACTATTAAACACGGCAATAAACCTCATGTTCAAATGCATAAACGAATCAAGTTCACTGTCACCGTTAAATAATCTTATTAGCTTCACAAAGTAGCAAGTTAACATTTATGTGCTTCCTATTTAGAACACTGACCTCTTATCCAATTCTACAGATACATTATACATAGCTACTATTGCTTATACTAAGAGGTCATAATTTTTTTTTTTGGGGGGGGGGGGCATGTAAATTAGCCTTTGGGTGACTTTGCTTTTGCATCAGTTTCTTACAATTACTAGTCAAATTCACATTTTGCTTGCTGTCAGGGCCGTCTTTAACACAGAGCAAAAGGGGCAGCTGCCCAGGGCCCAGTCTTTGTTGAGAGGCCCAAGAGTTCTAAAAAAAAATATTTTTTTTTTTGGTTCATGCCAGACTGCTGATGTCATGTGACATGAGGGGGACACACAGTCAGTCCTAATACTGTCACAGTCAAAAGTTATCTGCTTATATTTGTGAGGAACTGTGACAGACCGTGCCGGTGTCATGTGACATGCCAAGCTAGTGCAATGTGCTGTTTCAGATGTGCACTGTGCAGCACTGAATGCTAAGCCCTTAACTCGGCATCCAGACAATCCCACTGCATGGGGTTACCACTGTTACCAGGTAACTGCTCTGCTGGTGGGTATTGTTTCTGGGTAGGGCTGACTGTAGGTACATGCATCAGAAAGCTGGAGTGGCAGGCACGTGAGGATTTGAGCATCTGTGCAGCTGCACACACTGCTCTCTTCAGTCTTGAGGCTGTGTGACTCGTCTCACAATGTATCCATGCAGCCTTGCACAGACAGCATCCAGTCTGCTGGTCCCCTTAGCCCTGTTCTTTCTGCTGTGGCCCTAAGTACAACTAACTGAAGTTTGTAAGGGGAACAGTGCTTTGTAGAAAGGTGTCAGTGGGAAGAATAAGTGAGTGCAAACACGCCCCTCCCCCATGCAGCATCGTCTAGTGCAGGGTGAGAGGGAACTTGTTCCTAGCAAAGAAGTCTAATGTGCTGCTGTGGCTGATGTATAGTGTCATGCTGATACTTCACACATTAAGGTAAGGTTTCTTTTTTAATAGTTTTTTTTCTCTCTGTCTCAGATTTTACAGCTTTTCACAGTAGTTCTGCTGTTCCAGACAGTAAACTTATATTTGTCTGCACCTCCATGCTTCCTCTTCAGTCTTTACCTTGCTTTGCTCCTGTTGGCTGCCCTAAATCTTTTTAACCAGCTAACCTCACACCAGAATCACATTCAAAAGCATATTAAATTAATCCACAGTGGAGGAATGTATATATTTATTTACTTATTAGTACTGCTTAGGTCTAGTTTCACATATTGCAATTTATTTCATTTTTTTATTAAATGATTAGCCCAGCTGTGGATGATCCACTGCTGGGCTAATAATTAAAACAAATATATACAATAAATTGATTTAGTTGTTTTTGGGATGTTGAGGTGGAGAGCAAAATTGCATGGGGGCGCCCAAGAAAATGTTTGCCCAGGGTCCAGTCAATATTAAAGACGGCCCTGCTTGCTGAATACTTTATAGTGAAAAGGAGCCTGGGTATAATTCTGGAATGTGCATGTTTCAGGACATCTCAGACCATCTTTCTTAAGGCCCAGAGTGCTTAGTACAAAGCCATGTATAGATTTAAACCTTTCCTCTTTGTTTATCACAGAAAAGGTGGTGGATTGAGGTGGTAAACACAGGGACTGTAAAATAATTAAAAAATGCCTGGGACATGCATAAGGCTATCCTAAAAAAACAGTAACATGCAATAGTGGTATACCTGATGGGACATGCATAAGGTTATCCTAAGAAAACAGTAAAATGTAATAGGGGTAGACCTGATGGGACAAGCATAAGACTATCCTAAGATAAAGTAACATGTAATAGGGGTAGACCTGATGGACCTTTGGGTTCTACCGTCAAACTCTATGTTTCTACATTGACACACCCAAGGCAAAAATAGGACAATTTAAAAGGGATTCCACACAGCTTTGTTTGTACAAACAGAGAACAAATAGAAAACTAATGCTAATATTTGCTTTGAATACATCATTATGTATTTACTGTTTAACAGTCCTATAAGTATTAATATTAATTGCCCACCAAGAAAGAACATGCTGTGATCTGAGACGCCAACACAAAAATGCAGCAGGTCAGCAAAAAGAACAGAACATATGTAGGAACTGTTAGTGGTTTTGCTTTGCAAAGGGGCTCCACATTAAGCTGTTCTCTTCAAACTTATAAGAAAGGGCCAAATAGGGCAAATTAACATACAGACCGCAACAAGTCTGCACAGAGGCCCAAGGGAATACTTTAGGAGGGCCACACACAGCTATTTCCCAGGGTCAACACCAAAAAACATTGAGTTTAACAGAAAAACAAGGCCACCAAAAGGGACCAGGAATAAACCCTTAACAAACAGGAATATAAAAAACACCGCCCACATAGAGCTCTCCTTATCTGTAGGGAAAACAGCTAATAAATACAAAGTTGCAGACACTGAAGAGCACCCATAAGTAGCACATCACAGGACTAATCAAAACGTGCATCAAAAGAATAATCAAGAAGATATCTGGGGACAGACCTACCCTACTGAGAGGGAAACTGACTATGCCCAGCAGAAAATCAAACAAACCTGATAATACCACACGCTCCAAGACGCTACAACAGTACCTAAAACCCCTAGAGACGCAGCAGAGTATCCCCTCTGAAAAACAAAACACTGATCATCAAAAAGATAACCAAGGACAGCCATCCCCACCAGCACATACCATGCATACGATCAAGAAGAGACCATATATCACCTCGTAGAAAAAGTTGAGGACCTAGACAACAGGGGTAGAAGAAACAACTTAAGGATAAGGAGCATACCGGAATCCATACTGCCAACAGCGTTAGAGGGGTGTCTCCAGGCACTTTTCAGGACTGTCAAGGGGAATAACAGTGCGCCAGATATAATCCTAGAAAGAGCACACCGCGCTCTAAGAGCTAAGCCACCCCCTAAGAGATGTGATAATCAAAATATTACATTTCAAAGATAAAGAGGAGATTTTGAAATGTACAAGGCAAAAGCAGGACATCACTCATGTGGGAAGCCGCATACAAATCTTCAAAGACCTTAGCCAGACCACAATGCAAAAACAGAGGGAACTCCATTATATTACAGATATCCTGAGAGAGCAGAAGATAATCTATAGATGGGGCTTCCCCATCAGTATAAATCGCCACAAAAGGAAATACCACTGCCGTTTTCAAGTGCGAAGATGACTTGCCTCACTTCTGTGAAGCCCTCCAACTTAGTATCCCAGCACCAGACTCCTCCAGCAGATTGGCCAAAGATCCTTACCCTCTGGCCCGCCGACATCGCACACACACAGGGGAGATAATGAAAGAGGAGGTGGAAACTCCACCGCTAAGAGAAGAACAAGGACAACACAGCAAGGATAATGATCCCAGAAGTGACTGTTAACCCAGGACTTTAACAACAAGAGACTCAGAGAATACATTGCAGACTACAGGTCATTTGCACACTATGTTGAATATTTTTTTATGTTTACAAGATAGGTTTGGGGACAGGGATACTGCCTCCATTGAATTGTATTTTATTGTACTGTATTACCTTTTCCATTGCGAGTTATCTTTACTGTTCATTTATAACTACAAGCCAGTCATACCAGACATATCCTTATATTACACACCGAGTGTAGACTTTGGATACTTAGGGTCACACGGAGCAACCCCCGATAACTACCAGTCACATAGACTCCCTATACCACATTGTGCCTCTCCCCCACAATAACAACCACCCCCTGAGTTATCGGAGAATTAGCTAAAATATAGACCGGAGCAAAGGGGGAGACAGGGAGACTGGAATCCATGGCCTACACACCATCACGACAAAAGCCGCCTCTGCATTAGGAAAATACTCCACAGTCACTAACACTATGTCCTCATGACCCATGAAAATTATAACTATCAACGCGAAGGGACTAAACAGCCCAGAAAACTGATCAATAGCATTCACCCAACTCCACAGGGAGATGGGAGATATCGTATACGTTCAGGAAACTCACTTCAAGAAAGGAAGGGAACCTAAATAACATAATTTATGTAAGAACTTACCTGATAAATTCATTTCTTTCATATTAGCAAGAGTCCATGATCTAGTGACGTATGGGATATACATTCCTACCAGGAGGGGCAAAGTTTCCCAAACCTCAAAATGCCTATAAATACACCCCTCACCACACCCACAATTCAGTTTAACGAATAGCCAAGAAGTGGGGTGATAAAAAAGTGCGAAAGCATATAAAATAAGGAATTGGAATAATTGTGCTTTATACAAAAATCATAACCACCACAAAAAAAGGGCGGGCCTCATGGACTCTTGCTAATATGAAAGAAATGAATTTATCAGGTAAGTTCTTACATAAATTATGTTTTCTTTCATGTAATTAGCAAGAGTCCATGAGCTAGTGACGTATGGGATAATGATTACCCAAGATGTGGATCTTTCCACGCAAGAGTCACTAGAGAGGGAGGGATAAAATAAAGACAGCCAATTCCTGCTGAAAATAATCCACACCCAAAATAAAGTTTAATGAAAAACATAAGCAGAAGATTCAAACTGAAACCGCTGCCTGAAGTACTTTTCTACCAAAAACTGCTTCAGAAGAAGAAAATACATCAAAATGGTAGAATTTAGTAAAAGTATGCAAAGAGGACCAAGTTGCTGCTTTGCAAACCTGATCAATCGAAGCTTCATTCCTAAACGCCCAGGAAGTAGAAACTGACCTAGTAGAATGAGCTGTAATCCTTTGAGGCGGAGTTTTACCCGACTCAACATAGGCAAGATGAATTAAAGATTTCAACCAAGATGCCAAAGAAATGGCAGAAGCTTTCTGGCCTTTTCTAGAACCGGAAAAGATAACAAATAAACTAGAAGTCTTTCGGAAAGACTTAGTAGCTTCAACATAATATTTCAAAGCTCTAAACACATCCAAAGAATGCAATGATTTCTCCTTAGAATTCTTAGGATTAGGAACAGGAAAAACTTCTGGAATAACCACAGGAGATTTAAATACCTTATCTAAACGTTTAGAATTAGTATCAAGGACCAGAATCCTCTATTTCTAAAACAATTAGTACTTCTTTAAGTAAAGAACGAATAAATTCCATTTTAAATAAATATGAAGATTTATCAGCATCAATCTCTGAGACAGAATCCTCTGAACCAGAAGAGTCATCAGAATCAGAATGATGATGTTCATTTAAAAATTCATCTGTAGAGAGAGAAGTTTTAAAAGATTTTTTATGTTTACTAGAAGGAGAAATAACAGACATAGCCTTCTTGATGGATTCAGAAACAAAATCTCTTATGTTATCAGGAACATTCTGCACCTTAGATGTTGAAGGAACTGCAACAGGCAATGGTACATTACTAAAGGAAATATTATCTGCTTTAACAAGTTTGTCATGACAATTAATACAAACAACAGCCAGAGGAATAGCTACCAAAAGTTTACAGCAGATACACTTAGCTTTGGTAGTTCCAGCACTAGACAGCGATTTTCCTGAAGTATCTTCTGACTCAGATGCAACGTGAGACATCTTGCAATATGTAAGTGAAAAAACAACATATAAAGCAAAATTGATCAAATTCCTTAAATGACAGTTTCAGGAATGGGAAAAAATGCCAATAAACAAGCTTCTAGTAACCAGAAGCAAAGAAAAAATGAGACTGAAATAATGTGGAGACAAAAGCGACGCCCATATTTTTTAGCGCCAAATAAGACGCCCACATTATTTGGCGCCTAAATGCTTTTTTGGCGCCAAAAAATGACGCCACATCCGGAACGCCGACATTTTTGGCGCAAAAGGACGTCAAAAATGACGCAACTTCCGGCGACACGTATGACGCCGGAAACAGAAAAGATTTTTTGCGCCAAAAAAGTCCGCGCCAAGAATGACGCAATAAAATGAAGCATTTTCAGCCCCCGCGAGCCTAACAGCCCACAGGGAAAAAAAAGTCAAATTTTAAGGTAAGAAAAAAAGATTGATTCAAATGCATTATCCCAAATATGAAACTGACTGTCTGAAAATAAGAAATGTTGAACATCCTGAGTCAAGGCAAATAAATGTTTGAATACATATATTTAGAACTTTATAAATAAAGTGCCCAACCATAGCTTAGAGTGTCAAAGAAAATAAGATTTACTTACCCCAGGACACTCATCTACATGTTTGTAGAAAGCCAAACCAGTACTGAAACGAAAATCAGCAGAGGTAATGGTATATAAATAAGAGTATATCGTCGATCTGAAAAGGGAGGTAAGAGATGAATCTCTACGACCGATAACAGAGAACCTATGAAATAGACCCCGTAGAAGGAGATCACTGCATTCAAATAGGCAATACTCTCCTCACATCCCTCTGACATTCACTGCACGCTGAGAGGAAAACCGGGCTCCAACTTGCTGCGGAGCGCATATCAACGTAGAATCTAGCACAAACTTACTTCACCACCTCCATAGGAGGCAAAGTTTGTAAAACTGAATTGTGGGTGTGGTGAGGGGTGTATTTATAGGCATTTTGAGGTTTGGGAAACTTTGCCCCTCCTGGTAGGAATGTATATCCTCACTAGCTCACTAGCTCATGGACTCTTGCTAATTACATGAAAGAAATATAAATAACAGATACAAGTCAGTGTTTCTGGCCTCAGGTAGTTAAAAGAAAGTAGGAGTGGGTATATTCATTCAGAACACCATACATTTTAACCCCACTAACGTTATCAAAGATCCAAACGGCTCTTATCTGATGGTCACTGGCTTACTCTATAACTCATATGTAACACTAGCTAACGTGTACCTCCCAAACCAGGGCCAGCAAGTAGTGCTCAAACAGGTGACACAACATTTACTGGAATACTCAAAGGGCATAGTACTGCTGGGGGCAGACTTGAATCTGCCCCTGGACCCCTCTCAGGACACGTCACTGGGCAGAACTAGCACCCCACAGAAGGTTATTAAGGCTGTAAACTCATTACTACATCAACTTAGACCTCACAATGTTTGGAGGACAAAACACCCACACGTAAGAGACTACACATTTTTACTCCCATGCTCACCAAGTGTGAACTAGGATAGATTACATAATAACAGACCAGATAGGGTTAGCACTGATAGAAGAAGCCAAAATTTTGCCGACTACTTGGTCGGACCATGCCCCAGTCAGTTGTACCATCAAATGGCCAAATGTCCCTATCAAACCATACATATGGAGATTAGACGAACATCTGATTGACAACCCACTGATAAAATCAGAGATTGACGTTGCATTAGGCCACTACTTTCAAGAAAACACAACGGGAACGGTACCAACACACATAGTATGGAAAGCACATAAATGTGTAATAAGGGGAGAGTTTAGCAACAAGCTAAAGAAAATAAAAACAACAGACAATTTGTCAACTCAACCACCTCTCAGATCAGATACTGGGAATCAGAGCTTAAAAATAGACCAGATTCTACGGAAATTTTAGACAGACTGACTTGCACCAGGCGCGACCTTAGCAATCACTTGATTAGGGAATACCAGAGAAAAGCCGATAAATTACAACAGAGTTACTTTGACACAAACGACAAGATCGGCCCCTCCCTGGCTAGAACCCTTAAAAGAAAACAGTTAGATATACAAGAATCCAGTTACAAATACCTATCCAGATGGTACTTAACACCAAGCAGGTTAAAACCCATATACAAATCATCATCAGGGAAGTGCTGGAGAGAATGTGGGTGGGAGGGCAAACTCACACATAGGACTTGACAGATACTGGACAGAAATTCTGGACTATGTCAGAATTGCCACATGGAAAGCCTTACAGGTCGGCCCGGAGACACTCTTGTTTCTCCAGTTGCCTACGCTTGAAAGCAAGGCGAGTGAAGCTCTGAGACTAGTGATGTTAAATGGAGCAAAAATGTTAATCCCGAAATACTGGAAAAATAAGACAATCCCAACAATAGAAGAGTGGAAGAGGCAAGTTGACTCCCTAATACACCTTGAGAGATACCACCACATTCAGAATGGCACTCTAGATACACATGAACACATGCAGATGCAGTGGAGGGAATGTATGACCCGATAGGTTAGAGGAGGAACTGGGAAGAAATAACCAGGAAACTACAGTAGGGAACCATTTACCATTACTAACAAGGGCAGGCCAGTGTATAGGGAGAGGCACACCAGGATAAACCAACTACTACTAATGATGGCTGAAGAGGGAGAAGGGAACACTGAACACTGATACGTAGAGTGCATCCCAGTCCTTCTTTGCTTGTTGCACTGTTATGTTTCTTTTTACTTACACTTTTGGACTCTGGAAATCACGTTAGATATCAAGTGACAGAATAACTATATATGGACAGTGAACTCAGAGGAGAGCACAGGACAGGCACTATGAGACTATTTGTGTTAAACATAATAAGAATTTATAGCTAAGGCACGGGATGCCGAGAACTCAACAATTGTGTAATACTCAGTTGAAAATGGAAAACATGTTATATTTCTATAATTTTTCAATAAAGCTTTTTTGAAACAAAAAAAAAACCCTGCTTTATTCTTCAGTTAATCAACACATTGTAATTGAGCTGATGCTTAAAGGGACAGTCAAGTCTAAAAAAACCTTTCATGATTCAAATAGTGCATGTAATTTTAAACAACTTTCCAACTTACTTTTATCACCAATTTTGCTTTGTTCTCTTGGTATTCTTAGTTGAAAGCTAAACCTAGGAGGTTCATATGCCAATTTCTTAGACCTTGAAGGCCGCCTCTAATCTAAATGCATTTTGACAGTTTTTCACCAATAGAGGGCGTTAGTTCATGTGTTTCATATAGATAACATTGAGCTCATGCACGTGAATTTACCAAGGAGTGAGCACTGATTGGTTAAAATGCAAGTCTGTCAAAAGAACTGAAATATGGGAGCAGTCTGTAGAGGCTTAGATATAAGGTAATTACAGAGGTAAAAAGTGTATTATTATAACTGTGTTGATTATGCAAAACTGGGGAATGGGTAATTAAGGGATTATCTATCTTTTAAAACAACAATTCTGGTGTTGACTGTCCCTTTAAAGGAGCATGAAACTCAAAAAATTTCTTTCACGATTTAGGTAGAACATACAATTTTAAACAACTTTCCAATTTACTTCTATTATCAAATTAGCTTCATTCTCTTGGTATCATTTATTAAAGGAGTAGCAATGCACTACTGGTTTCTAACTGAACACATGGGTGAGCCAATGACAATTAGTATATATAAATGCAGCCACCAATCAGCAGCTAGAACCTAGGCTCTTTACTACTCCTGAGCATTCCTAGATAAGCCTTTCAGCAAAGGATAACAGGAGAAGGAAGCAAATAAAATAATAGAAGTAAAATAGAAAGTTGTTTAACCCCTTAATGACAACTGACGTACCAGGTACGTCCTGCAAAAACTGTCAGTTAGTGACAATGGACGTACATGGTACGTCAGTTGTCTAAGAGAGTGCTGGAAGCGATCACAATCGCTTTCAGCAGCTCTCAGGGTATTGCAGTGATGCCTCGATATTGAGGCATCCTGCAATACCCTTTAAAAAGCATCCGATGCAGAGAGAGCCACTCTGTGGCCCTCTCTGCACCGGTAGCGATGATGCCATTCGTTGGTGGGTGGGAGCTTACAAGGGAGGAGAGTAGGCGGCCCATCGCTACCCGGCATCTGGTTCCTGTAAGTGCATTGTGCACGCCGGATGCTGGGGGCATGTGGAGGGGGGCCTGTGTGTGCGCTCGCAGCAACCACTGCCACCAATGATTACTGTTAAGAGGGGGGGGCAGAAAACTTTTAAAAAAAAAAAAAAAATTAATAAGATCTGGTAGGGTTAGGTGGGTGGGGGTATTGGGGGGGGGCAGCTACACTACAGAAAAAAACTGTAATAAAAACCCCCACAAAAAAACTTTATTTTTTGGGGGAAAACTGGGTACTGGCAGACAGCTGACAGTACCCAAGATGGTGGCAAATAGGTAGATGGGGAGGGTTAGAGAGCTGTATGGGGTGGATCAGGGAGGTTGGGGGCTAAGGCAGGGGTCCATCACAGCTGAATAATTTAAAAAACAAAACAAAAAAAACAAACACCTTTTATTTTAGTACTGGCAGACTTTCTGCCAGTACTTAAGATGGCGGAGATAATTGTGGGGTGGGGGAGAGAAGAGAGCTGTTTGCGAGGGATCAGGGGGTGGGATGTGTCAGGTGGGAGGCTAATCTCTACACTAAAGCTAAAATTAACCCTGCAAGCTCTCTACAAGCTACCTAATTAACCCCTTCACTGCTGGGCATAATACAAGTGTGGTGCGCAGCAGCATTCCTTACAAGCTCCCTAATTAACTCCTTCACTGCAGGGCATAATACATGTGTGGTGCACAGTGGCATTTAATGGCCTTCTAATTACCAAAAAGCAATGCCAAAGCCATATATGTCTGCTATTTCTGAACAAAGGGGATCCCAGAGAAGAATTTACAACCATTTGTGCCATAATTGCAAAAACTGTTTGTAAATAATTTCAGTGAGAAACCTAAAGTTTGTGACAAAATTTGTGAAAAAGTGACCGATTTTTTTTATTTGCTCGCATTTGGCAGTGAAATGGTGGCATGATATATATAAATCAATACTTTGGGTTGTCTTCTAAAAAAAAACATAATTTATGTAAGAACTTACCTGATAAATTCATTTCTTTCATATTAACAAGAGTCCATGAGCTAGTGACGTATGGGATATACATTCCTACCAGGAGGGGCAAAGTTTCCCAAACCTTAAAATGCCTATAAATACACCCCTCACCACACCCACAAATCAGTTTAACGAATAGCCAAGAAGTGGGGTGATAAGAAAAAAAGTGCGAAGCATATAAAATAAGGAATTGGAATAATTGTGCTTTATACAAAAAAATCATAACCACCACAAAAAAGGGTGGGCCTCATGGACTCTTGTTAATATGAAAGAAATGAATTTATCAGGTAAGTTCTTACATAAATTATGTTTTCTTTCATGTAATTAACAAGAGTCCATGAGCTAGTGACGTATGGGATAATGACTACCCAAGATGTGGATCTTTCCACACAAGAGTCACTAGAGAGGGAGGGATAAAATAAAGACAGCCAATTCCTGCTGAAAATAATCCACACCCAGAATAAAGTTTAACAAAAAACATAAGCAGAAGATTCAAACTGAAACCGCTGCCTGAAGAACTTTTCTACCAAAAACTGCTTCAGAAGAAGAAAATACATCAAAATGGTAGAATTTAGTAAAAGTATGCAAAGAGGACCAAGTTGCTGCTTTGCAGATCTGGTCAACCGAAGCTTCATTCCTAAACGCCCAGGAAGTAGATACTGACCTAGTAGAATGAGCTGTAATTCTCTGAGGCGGAATTTTACCCGACTCAACATAGGCAAGATGAATTAAAGATTTCAACCAAGATGCCAAAGAAATGGCAGAAGCTTTCTGGCCTTTCCTAGAACCGGAAAAGATAACAAAGAGACTAGAAGTCTTACAGAAAGATTTCGTAGCTTCAACATAATATTTCAAAGCTCTAACAACATCCAAAGAATGCAACGATTTCTCCTTAGAATTCTTAGGATTATGACATAATGAAGGAACCACAATTTCTCTACTAATGTTGTTGGAATTCACAACTTTAGGTAAAAATTCAAAAGAAGTTCGCAACACCGCCTTATCCTGATGAAGAATCAGAAAAGGAGACTCACAAGAAAGAGCAGATAATTCAGAAACTCTTCTGGCAGAAGAGATGGCCAAAAGGAACAAAACTTTCCAAGAAAGTAATTTAATATCCAATGAATGCATAGGTTCAAATGGAGGAGCTTGAAGAGCCCCCAGAACCAAATTCAAACTCCAAGGAGGAGAAATTGATTTAATGACAGTCTTTATACGAACCAAAGCTTGTACAAAACAATGAATATCAGGAAGAATAGCAATCTTTCTGTGAAAAAGAACAGAAAGAGCAGAGATTTGACCTTTCAAGAAACTTGCGGACAAACCCTTATCTAAACCATCCTGAAGAAATTGTAATATTCTCGGTATTCTAAAAGAATGCCAAGAAAAATGATGAGAAAGACACCAAGAAATATAAGTCTTCCAGACTCTATAATATATCTCTCTGGATACAGATTTACGAGCCTGTAACATAGTATTAATCACAGAGTCAGAGAAACCTCTTTGACCAAGAATCAAGCGTTCAATCTCCATACCTTTAAATTTAAGGATTTCAGATCCTGATGGAAAAAAGGACCTTGAGACAAAAGGTCTGGTCTTAACGGAAGAGTCCACGGTTGGCAAGAGGCCATCCGGACAAGATCCGCATACCAAAACCTGTGAGGCCATGCCGGAGCTACCAGCAGAACAAACGAGCATTCCTTCAGAATCTTGGAGATTACTCTTGGAAGAAGAACTAGAGGCGGAAGATATAGGCAGGATGATACTTCCAAGGAAGTGAAAATGCATCCACTGCCTCCGCCTGAGGATCCCGGGATCTGGACAGATACCTGGGAAGTTTCTTGTTTAGATGAGAAGCCATCAGATCTATTTCTGGAAGTTCCCACATTTGAACAATCTGAAGAAATACCTCTGGGTGAAGAGACCATTCGCCCGGATGCAACGTTCGGCGACTGAGATAATCCGCTTTCCAATTGTCCATACCTGGGATATAAACCGCAGAGATTAGACAGGAGCTGGATTCCGCCCAAACCAAAATTCGAGATACTTCTTTCATAGCCAGAGGACTGTGAGTCCCTCCTTGATGATTGATGTATGCCACAGTTGTGACATTGTCTTATCTGAAAACAATGAACAACTCTCTCCTCAGAAGAGGCCAAGACTGAAGAGCTCTGAAAATTGCACGGAGTTCCAAAATATTGATCGGAAATCTCACCTCCTGAGATTCCCAAACCCCTTGTGCCGTCAGATACCCCCACACAGCTCCCCAACCTGTAAGACTTGTATCTGTTGAGATTATAGTCCAGGTCGGAAGAACAAAGAAGCCCCCTGAACTAAACGATGGTGATCTGTCCACCATGTCAGAGAGTGTCGTAAAATCGGTTTAAAGATATTAATTGAGATATCTTTGAGTAATCCCTGCACCATTGGTTCAGCATACAGAGCTGAAGAGGTCGCATGTGAAAACGAGCAAAGGAGATCGCATCTGATGCGGCAGTCCTAAGACCCAACATTTCCATGCATAAGGCTACCAAAGGGAATGATTGTGACTGAAGGTTTTGACAAGCTGATATCAATGTTAAACTTCTCTTGTCTGACAAGGACAGAGTCATAGACACTGAATTTATCTAGAAACCTAAAAAGGTTACCCTTGTCTGAGGAATCAATGAACTGATTGGTAAATTGATCCTCCAACCATGAACTTGAAAAAACAACACAAGTCGATTCGTATGAGATTCTTCGAAAATGAGAAGACTGAGCAAGTACCAAGATATCGTCCAAATAAGGAAATACCAAAACCCTATTCTCTGATTACAGAAAGAAGGGCACCGAGAACCTTTGAAAAAAATTCTTGGAACTGAGGCTAGGCCAAACAGTAGAGCCACAAAACTGGTAATGCTTGTCTAAAAAGAGAATCTCAGACACTAAAAGTGATCTGGATGAATCGGAATATGCAGATACACATCCTGTAAATCTATTGTAGACATATAATGCCCTTGCTAAACAAAAGGCAGGATAGTCCTACAGTAACCATCTTGAATGTTGGTATCCTAACATAACGATTCAATAATGATAGATCCAGAACTGGTCTGAAGGAATTGACCTTCTTTGGTACAATGAAGAGATAAAATAAAACCCCAGCCCCTGTTCCAGAACTGGAACTGGCATAAATACTCCAGCCAACTCTAGATCTGAAACACATTTCAGAAATGCTGAGCCTTGCTGTGTCAACTGGGACACGGGAAAGAAAAGAATCTCTTAGCAGGAGGCCTTAACTTGAAGCCAATTCTGTACCTTTCTGAAACAATGTTTCTGAAACCAGAGATTAAGAACGGAATTGATCCAAATTTCTTTGAAGAAAACGTAATCTGCCCCATACCAGCTGAGCTGGAATAAGGGCCGCACCTTCATAGGTACTTAGGAGCTGGCTATAGGTTTCTATAAGGCTTGGATATATTCCAAACTGGAAATAGTTTCCAAACTGATACCGCTCCTGAGGATGAAGGATCAGGCTTTTGTTCCTTGTTGTGAGGAAAGGAACGAAATGATTATTTACCCTGGAAAGAAAGGGAAAGCAAAGTTGACTTAGAAGACATGTCAGTATTCCAAGTTTAATCCATAAAGCTTTTCTAGCTAAAATAGCTAGAGACATATACCTGACATCAACTCTAATGATATCAAAAGATGGTATCAACAATAAAATTATTAGCATGTTATAGAATAATAATAATGCTATAAAATTATGATCTGTTACTTGTTGCGCTAAAGCTTCTAACCAAAAAGTTGAAGCTGCAGCAACATCCGCTAAAAATATAGCAGGTCTAAGAAGATTACCTGAACATAAGTAAGCTTTTCTTAGAAAAGATTCAATTTTCCTATCTAAAGGATCCTTATATGAAGTACTATCTGCCATAGGAATAGTAGTACATTAGCAGGAGTAGAGACAGCCCCATAACCTTAGGGATTTTTGTCCCAAAAAACTCTAATCTGTCAGATGGCACAGGATATAATTTGCTTAAACGTCTAGAAGGAGTAAATAAATTACCCAAATTATTCCATTCCCTGGAAATTACTACAGAAATAGCATCAGGGAGATAAAACACTTCTGGAATAACTACAGGAGATTTAAAAACCTTATTTAAACGTTTACATTTAGTATCAAGAGGACCAGAATCCTCTATTTCTAATGCAAATAACACTTCTTTAAGAAAAGAACGAATAAATTCCATCTTGAACAAATACAAAGATTTATCAGCATCAACCTCTGAGACAGAAACCTCTGAACCAGAAGAACCATTATCAGTATCAGAATGATGATGTTCATTTAAAAATTCATCTGAAAAAAAGAGAAGTTTTAAAAGACTTTTATGTATACTAGAAGGAGAAATAACAGACATAGCCTTCTTAATGGATTTAAAAAATAAAATCTCTTATGTTATCAGGAACACTCTGAAAATTAGATGTTGACGGACAGCAACAGGTAATGTAACAGTACTAAAGGAAATTTTATCTGCATTAATAAGTTTGACATGACATGCAATACAAATAACAGCTGGAGAAAACAGATACCAAAAGTTTATAGCAGACTTAGCTTGGTAGCTCCAGCACTGTGCAGTGATTTTCCTGTAGTATCTTCTGACTCAGTTGCAACGTGGAACATCTTGCAATATGTAAAAGAAAAAAACAACATATAAAGCAAAATTGATCAAATTCCTTAAATGACAGTTTCAGGAATGGGAAAAAAATGCCAGTGAACAAGCTTCTAGCAACCGGAAGCAATAAATAATGAGACTTAAATAATGTGGAGACAAAAATGACGCCCATATTTTTTAGCGCCAAAAAAGACGCCCACATTATTTGGCACCTAAATGCTTTTGGCGCCAAAAATGACGCCACATCCGCAACGCCGACATCTTTGACGCAAAATAACGTCAAAAAATGACGCAACTTCCGGCGACACGTATGACGCCGGAAACGGAAAAGAATTTTTGCGCCAAAAAAGTCCGCGCCAAGAATGACACAATAAAATGAAGCATTTTCAGCCCCCGCGAGCCTAACAGCCCACAGGGAAAAAAGTCAAATTTTTGAGGTAAGAAAAAATATGATAATTCAATGCATAATCCCAAATATGAAACTGACTGTCTGGAAATAAGGAAAGTTGAACATTCTGAGTCAAGGCAAATAAATGTTTGAATACATATATTTAGAACTTTATAAATAAAGTGCCCAACCATAGCTTAGAGTGTCACAGAAAATAAGACTTACTTACCCCAGGACACTCATCTACATGTTTGTAGAAAGCCAAACCAGTACTGAAACGAGAATCAGTAGAGGAAATGGTAAATATAAGAGTATATCGTCGATCTGAAAAGGGAGGTAAGAGATGAATCTCTACGACCGATAACAGAGAACCTTATGAAATAGACCCCGTAGAAGGAGATCACTGCATTCAATAGGCAATACTCTCTTCACATCCCTCTGACATTCACTGCACGCTGAGAGGAAAACCGGGCTCCAACTTGCTGCGGAGCGCATATCAACGTAGAATCTAGCACAAACTTACTTCACCACCTCCCTTGGAGGCAAAGTTTGTAAAACTGATTTGTGGGTGTGGTGAGGGGTGTATTTATAGGCATTTTAAGGTTTGGGAAACTTTGCCCCTCCTGGTAGGAATGTATATCCCATACGTCACTAGCTCATGGACTCTTGTTAATTACATGAAAGAAACATAATTTATGCTTACCTGATAAATTTATTTCTCTTGTAGTGTATCCAGTCCATGGATCATCCATTACTTGTGGGATATTCTCCTTCCCAACAGGAAGTTGCAAGAGGATCACCCACAGCAGAGCTGCTATATAGCTCCTCCCCTCACTGCCATATCCAGTCATTCGACCGAAACAAGCCGAGAAAGGAGAAACCATAGGGTGCAGTGGTGACTGTAGTTCAATTAAAATTTAGACGTGCCTGAAAAGGACAGGGCGGGCCATGGACTGGATACACTACAAGAGAAATAAATTTATCAGGTAAGCATAAATTATGTTTTCTCTTGTTAAGTGTATCCAGTCCACGGATCATCCATTACTTGTGGGATACCAATACCAAAGCTAAAGTACACGGATGATGGGAGGGACAAGGCAGGAACTTAAACGGAAGGAGCCACTGCCTGTAGAACCTTTCTCCCAAAAACAGCCTCCGAAGAAGCAAAAGTATCAAATTTGTAAAATTTGGAAAAAGTATGAAGGGAAGACCAAGTTGCAGCCTTGCAAATCTGTTCAACAGAGGCCTCATTTTTAAAGGCCCAGGTGGAAGCCACAGCTCTAGTAGAATGAGCTGTAATCCTTTCAGGAGGCTGCTGTCCAGCAGTCTCATAGGCTAAACGGAGTATACTCCGAAGCCAAAAAGAAAGAGAGGTTGCCGAGGCCTTCTGACCTCTCCTCTGTCCAGAGTAAACAACAAACAGGTTAGATGTTTGGCGAAAATCTTTAGTAGCCTGTAAGTAAAACTTCAAGGCACGGACTACGTCTAGATTATGCAAAAGGCGTTCCTTCTTTGAAGAAGGATTAGGACATAATGATGGAACACCAATCTCTCGATTGATATTCTTGTTAGAAACCACCTTAGGTAAAAACCCAGGTTTTGTACGCAGAACAACTTTATCTGAATGAAAGATCAGATAAGGAGAATCACAATGTAAGGCAGATAACTCCGAGACTCTTCGAGCCAAGGAAATAGCCATCAGAAAAAGAACTTTCCATGAAAGAAGTTTGATATCAATGGAATGAAGGGGTTCAAACGGAACCCCTTGAAGAACTTTAAGAACCAAGTTTAAGCTCCATGGAGGAGCAACAGGTTTAAACACAGGCTTAATTCTAACTAAAGCTTGACAAAATGCCTGAACGTCTGGAACTTCTGCCAGACGCTTGTGTAAAAGAATAGACAGAGCAGAAATCTGTCCCTTTAAAGAACTAGCTGATAATCCTTTGTCCAAACCCTCTTGGAGGAAGGACAATATCCTAGGAATCCTAACCCTACTCCATGAGTAATTCTTGGATTCACCCCAATGAAGATATTTACGCCATATCTTGTGGTAAATTTTCCTGGTGACAGGCTTTCGTGCCTGTATTAAGGTATCAATTACTGACTCGGAGAAGCCACGCTTTGATAGGATCAAGCGTTCAATCTCCATGCAGTCAGTTTCAGAGAAAGTAGATTCGGATGATTGAAAGGACCTTGTATTAGAAGGTCTTGTCTCAGAGGCAGAGTCCATGGTGGAAAGGATGACATGTCCACTAGGTCTGCATACCAGGTCCTGCGTGGCCACGCAGGCGCTATCAATATCACCGATGCTCTTTCCTGTTTGATTTTGGCAATCAGACGAGGGAGCAGAGGAAACGGTGGAAACACATTAGCCAGGTTGAAGAACCAAGGCGCTGCTAGAGCATCTATCAGTGCCGCTTCTGGGTCCCTGGACCTGGATCCGTAACAAGGAAGCTTGGCGTTTTGGCGAGACGCCATGAGATCCAATTCTGGTTTGCCCCAACGGAGAACCAATTGAGCAAACACCTCCGGATGGAGTTCCCATTCCCCCGGATGAAAAGTCTGACGACTTAGAAAATCCGCCTCCCAGTTCTCTACACCTGGGATATGGATCGCTGACAGGTGGCAAGAGTGAGTCTCTGCCCAGCGAATTATCTTGGACATCGCTAGGGAACTCCTGGTTCCCCCTTGATGGTTGATGTAAGCCACATTTGTGATGTTGTCCGACTGAAATCTGATGAACCTCAGTGTTGCTAGCTGAGGCCAAGCCAGAAGAGCATTGAATATTGCTCATAAATCCAGAATATTTATTGGGAGGAGTTTCTCCTCCTGAGTCTATGAACCCTGAGCCTTCAGGGAGTTCCAGACTGCACCCCAACCTAGAAGGCTGGAATCTGTAGTTACAATTGCCCAATCTGGTCTGCGAAAGGTCATACCCTTGGACAGATGGGCCCGAGATAACCACCAGAGAAGAGAATCTCTGCTTTCCTGATCCAGATTTAGTAGAGGGGACAAATCTGTGTAATCCCCATTCCACTGACTGAGCATGCATAATTGTAGCGGTCTGAGATGCAGGCGCGCGAATGGCACTATGTCCATCGCCGCAACCATTAAGCCGATTACTTTCATGCACTGAGCCACCGTGGGGCGCGGAATGGAGTGAAGAACACGGCAAGCATTTAGAAGTTTTGATAACCTGGACTCCGTCAGGTAAATTTTCATTTCTACAGAATCTATTAGAGTCCCTAGGAAGGAAACCCTTGTGAGAGGAGATAGAGAACTCTTTTCTTCGTTCACTTTCCACCCATGCGACCTCAGGAATGCCAGAACTATCTCTGTATGAGATTTGGCAATTTGAAAGCTTGACGTCTGTATCAGGATATCGTCCAGGTAAGGAGCCACCGCTATGCCTCGCGGTCTTAGGACCGCCAGAAGTGAGCCCAGAACCTTTGTAAAAATTCTTGGGGCTGTAGCCAACCCGAATGGAAGAGCTACAAATTGGTAATGCCTGTCTAGAAAGGCAAACCTCAGGAACTGATGATGATTCTTGTGAATCGGAATGTGAAGGTAGGCATCCTTTAAGTCCACTGTGGTCATGTACTGACCCTCTTGGATCATGGGTAAAATGGTTCGAATAGTTTCCATCTTGAATGACGGAACTCTGAGGAATTTGTTTAGGATCTTTAAATCCAAAATTGGTCTGAAGGTTCCCTCTTTTTTGGGAACCACAGATTTGAATAAAACCCCTGTCCTTGTTCCGTCCACGGAACTGGATGGATCACTCCCATTACAAGGAGATCTTGTATGCAGCTTAGGAATGCCTCTTTCTTTATCTGGTTTGCAGATAATCTTGAAAGGTGAAATCTCCCTTGTGGAGGAGAAGCTTTGAAGTCCAGAAGATATCCCTGAGATATGATCTTCAGGGATCCTGAACGTCTCTTGCCCACGCCTGGGCGAAGAGAGAGAGTCTGCCCCCTACTAGATCCGTTGTCGGATAGGGGGCCGCTCGTTCATGCTGTCTTAGAGGCAGCAGCAGGCTTTCTGGCCTGCTTGCCCTTGTTCCAGGACTGGTTAGGTTTCCAGGCCTGTTTGGATTGAGCAAAAGTTCTCTCTTGTTTTGAAGCAGAGAAAGTTGATGCTGCACCTGCCTTGAAATTTCGAAAGGCACGAAAATTAGACTGTTTGGCCTTTGATTTGGCCCTGTCCTGAGGAAGGGTATGACCCTTACCTCCAGTAATGTCAGCAATAATTTCTTTCAAACCAGGCCCGAATAAGGTCTGCCCCTTGAAAGGAATGTTGAGTAATTTAGACTTTGAAGTCACATCAGCTGACCAGGATTTGAGCCATAGCGCCCATACGCGCCTGGATGGCGAATCCAGAATTCTTAGCCGTTAGTTTAGTCAAATGAACAATGGCATCAGAAACAAATGAGTTAGCTAGCTTAAGAGTTCTAAGCTTGTCAACAATTTCAGTCAATGGAGCTGTATGGATGGCCTCTTCCAGGGCCTCAAACCAGAATGCCGCCGCAGCAGTGACAGGCGCAATGCATGCAAGGGGCTGTAAAATAAAACCTTGTTGAATAAACATTTTCTTAAGGTAACCCTCTAATTTTTTATCCATTGGATCTGAAAAAGCACAACTGTCCTCAACCGGGATAGTGGTAAGCTTTGCTAAAGTAGAAACTGCTCCCTCCACCTTAGGCATAGTGGCATCTATTGGAAACATTTTTCTAAATATAGGAGGTGGGGAAAAGGACACACCGGGCCTATCCCACTCCTTACTAATAATTTCTGTAAGCCTTTTAGGTATTGGAAAAACATCAGTACTCACCGGCACTGCATAGTATTTATCCAGCCTACACAATTTCTCTGGCACTGCAATTGTGTCACAGTCATTCAGAGCAGCTAATACCTCCCCAAGCAATACACGGAGGTTCTCAAGCTTAAATTTAAAATTAGAAATCTCTGAATCAGGTCTCCACGATTCAGAGACGTCACCCACAGACTGAAGCTCTCCGTCCTCAGGTTCTGCATATTGTGACGCAGTATCAGACATGGCTCTTACAGCATCTACGCGCTCTGTATCTTGTCTAACCCCAGAGCTATCGCGCTTGCCTCTCAATTCAGGCAATCTGGATAATACCTCTGACAGGGTATTATTCATGATTGCAGCCATGTCCTGCAAAGTAATCGCTATGGGCGTCCCTGATGTACTTGGCGCCATATTGGCGTGCGTCCCTTGAGCGGGAGGCGAAGGGTCCGACACGTGGGGAGAGTTAGTCGGCATAACTTCCCCCTCGACAGACCCCTCTGGTGACAATTCTTTTATAGATAAAGACTGATCTTTACTGTTTAAGGTGAAATCAATACATTTAGTACACATTCTCCTATGGGGCTCCACCATGGCTTTTAAACATAATGAACAAGTATCCTCTGTTTCAGACATGTTTGTACAGACTAGCAATGATTCTAGCAAGCTTGGAAAACACTTTAAAGCAAGTTAACAAGCAATATAAAAAAAAGTTACTGTGCCTTTAAGAGAAACAAATTTTGACAAAATTTGAAATAACAGTGAAAAAAGGCAGTTACACTAACAACATTTTTACAGTGTATGTAACAAGTCAGCAGAGCATTGCACCCACTTGCAAATGGATGATTAACCCCTTAATAACAAAAACAGAATAATAAATGACAAAAACGTTTTTTTAAACACAGTCACAACAACTGCCACAGTCTACTGTGATTGTTACCCTCCTCAAACACGACTTTGAAGCCTTTTGAGCCCTTCAGAGATGTCCTGTATCATGCAGAGGGAAGCTGAATGTCTCTGTCAGTATTTTTATCTGCACAGAAAAGCACTAAAATAGGCCCTTCCCACTCATATTGCAACAGTGGAAAGCCCGTTACTAGGCAAAAATCAAGCCAGCCATGTGCAAAAAAACTAGGCCCCAATAAGTTTTGTCACCAAACATATATAAAAACGATTAACATGCCAGGAAACGTTTTATATTACACTTTTATAAGAGTATGTATCTCTGTTAATAAGCCTGATACCAGTCGCTATCACTGCATTTAAGGCTTAACTTACATTAATCCGGTATCAGCAGCATTTTTCTAGCAAATTCCATCCCTAGAAATATGTTAACTGCACATACCTTATTACAGGAAAACCTGCACGCTATTCCCCCTCTGAAGTTACCTCACTCCTCAGAATATGTGAGAACAGCAATGGATCTTAGTTACTTCTGCTAAGATCATAGAACTCACAGGCAGATTCTTCTTTTAATGTTGCCTGAGTTGAAACAGTACACTCCGGTACCATTTAAAAATAAACTTTTGATTGAAGTTAAAAAACTAACTATAATACACCACTCTCCTCTTACTACGTCCATCTTTGTTGAGAGTTGCAAGAGAATGACTGGATATGGCAGTGAGGGGAGGAGCTATATAGCAGCTCTGCTGTGGGTGATCCTCTTGCAACTTCCTGTTGGGAAGGAGAATATCCCACAAGTAATGGATGATCTGTGGACTGGATACACTTAACAAGAGAAATATATATTCATGTCAAGGGATATTCAGATATTCCGGACAGATATCAGTGTTAAAATGTAACTAGTGCTAATTTTGAAAAAAGTGGTTTGGAAATAGCAAAGTGCTACTTGTACTTATTGCCCTATAAATTGCAAAAAAAAAAAACAAAGAACATGTAAACATTGGGTATTTCTAAACTCAAGACAAAATTTAGAAACTATTTAGCATGATTGTTTTTTGGTGGTCGTAGATGTGTAACAGATTTTGGAGGTCAAAGTAAACAAAGTGTGTTTTTTTCCATTTTTTCCTCATTTTATAATTTTTTTTATAGTAAATTATAAGATATGATGAAAATAATGGTATCTTTAGAAAGTCCATTTAATAATATGTGTGGGTACAGTAAATGAGTAAGAGGAAAATTACAGCTAAACACTAACACTGCAGAAATGTAAAAATAGCCCTTGTCCTTAAGGGTAAGAAAATTGAAAAATGGTCCAGTCATTAAGGGGTTAATATTGTATTTTTTGTCTAAATCATGAATGTCTAATTATGAGTTTACTGTCCATTTAAGTGCAACTCCTTAATTTAAAAGATAAGTTTATTTAAAAAATTTCACATACTATTTTTGAGGTCAGTGAGGAAGTACTGCTGTATAAAACACACCTGACATATCTTTACATTTTTGTTCCCATTGGATTTACGTTATTGAACTGGCTTAATCATTCCTATCTTGGAAAAGTGTTCCCAATGAAAAATAGAAAATTAATGCAATAATAAAGAAAAAAGAAAAAAAAAAAATCACAAAAGGCTCAGAAATCCTGGAACCAGAGAATGGAAAACTTAAAGGGACAGTCTACACCTTAGTCATCTTAAAGTCTTACCTTAAATTTCACTGCAAATAGCCTAGTGCACCCCTTTCTATATTATGCAGCACTGATCTGGGCTGTAGAATAAGTTAACTAGTTACAAAAGACTCATTAGTTGTGCCTAGATGCAGCCCAGATCATGATGTCATCAGTGGGCAGAGCTTGGAAGTCATTTCAAAGTGGAAACAATATTCATTTAAAAAAAGCTTTGTTACTGTTCCTGCTGCATGAAATATAAAGGGTGCAGAAGAATATTTGCAGCGTAATCTAAGGTAAGAGTTTAAGATGACTAAGATGTTAGACTGTTTCTTTAAATAAACTTTATGAATAAATAGAGCAAATTG
The DNA here is from genome assembly GCF_027579735.1 of Bombina bombina. NCBI lineage: Eukaryota > Metazoa > Chordata > Amphibia > Anura > Bombinatoridae > Bombina > Bombina bombina. The sequence goes on from NC_069502.1 coordinate 563,894,275, forward strand.
AAATAAACCTGAACCTTATGAAACCGCTACTTGATTACATTTTTTTATGCCAATAAAATCCTTGTTATAATTTTAAGTGCAACAATCAGGAAGCGCTCAAACACTTGCTGTGTTGAATCTTCGGTATCCTGCAGTGCACTTCACGTAGACATACACACCCCCTTTACGTTTCAGTGACGTAATCACACTCGATCAGCTGTCCTGGTGCGGAGAAAAGAGCGTTCCACCATCGCTCAAAAAAATATAGCCAGCAACAATCAGCGCACCCAGTAAAGATGAAAGACAAGGATACTCAGAGCATGTAAATACCTGTTTTTATTTCATAACGTCAAATCCAACAGGAATCATAGCAAAACAGGCAATAAAAGCAAATGCAGCTTAGGACTGGCAGCATAGGTCAAAACTGGCCAGACGCGTTTCCTAATGTGTCAGAACATAACTTCTTACTCAGTGACCATGGTTTGGATGAAGATCAATTTTTATATGTTTATATACTTTTTAGAAATAAACTTTTTATACTATTTGGCATTTTTGGAAATAGACATTTGATTTTTAACTAAGGAGTGAATCTCTGAATATGTGGGGGGCTATGTCAGATGTAAGACTCATGAAAAATCCTTACAGTAATTAGCACTTTGAAATGATGTGCTATACACTTGTGAGAGGGTTATTCTTACAATTTGGTTGTGGGGGGCAGCTGATAAGGATTGACTGCACTATTGTGGCACTCTCCTCTGTCATTTTTATCAACAGCATCTCAGAAAACTCTGCCTTGCCAGATTCAGCAACTTGGAATCCGGTGCATTATACTTGTGAGTTAGGGTCATCCCTGTTGATACCCTCTGATTGTTTTGATTTTAACTGAGCTATTTGTGGTGCTCATCTGTTTGAAACGCAGCAATTCAAGAGGAGCAGCATACACCAAAGGAATTAAATGTTTACCAGACTGGACGAAATAAACTGAAACTAGAAAAAACAAGCAGTCAAACAACTCAAACTGTAGGAAGGAAAGCAGAAATTAGTATATAAAGCATCAGGTGTGAGCTTAGCCCAGGTTTGTCTTGGAGTCAGATTGAGGATAAGGAAATCCACCAGATGAGTAACAAATACTTCGCATAATTGGCACTAATGCAAACTAAGGCAATTCTAGTATTTGAGTCCTACCCCTAATGTTCCATTCTGGCTTCCAACATTCCTTCAAAATACTATAGGGACATTTGGGCTTATTCTCTAGCCAATCACTGTTGCTAAAACCATTGTTTTATGTTTCTAGCCTTTGCTGCCTTGAGTGTGATTTGAGTCTTTAATACTCAACATTGCAGCAGTTTTACATCTCATAAAAATATCACATTGATATATTGGCCCATATTTGACAGAGGTGAAAAATGTTCACAGACCTCATAATGATGAATAGATAAAATGTTTATTTTTCCATAAGTGTTTCCTTTTAGTGGGAGGTATAACTGAGGAAGAACCACTACCCCTCACCAGAAAGGATCCACTGAGCCAAAGCACTATAATCCATAGAAGCAAATATTGCAAACAACAATGACCATGTCTTTAATCCCTTAAAGGTAAGGTCTCGAGATCCATCTCAGTAATGTCTTAGAAACGAGAAGATACTACCACCACAGTAAACTGATACATAAAGTATATAGAGTGACTGAGAATAAGGAAAATGATAAATGTTGCAACAAGAGTAAAACAGATAGAGCGAGTGTGCTGTTCTAAGAACGATCACAATAACTTTAAATGGAGTCAGCATTACTGAAGCCAGTAGATTTTAACTACTATATGAATGTACAAACTATTTATTCAACTAGTGCCTTATTATCAGTGTCAACATAAGCAAATGCCAATATCGCTGAACTTACCTTTATTTGTGAAAAAGGCCTATCATAGCTTCCAACGTAAAGCAGCCCAACATTCTGTGTAAGAAGTCTAGACAAGAGAAAAAAAAATAACATTAATGTCCTTGTAAAACTCTAAAGAAACAAACAGGGAAAAAGGAAATTTATGCTTACCTGATAAATTTATTTCTTTTATGATATGACGAGTCCACGGATTTCATCCTTACTTATGGGATTACGCCTCCTGGTCAGCAGGAGGAGGCAAAGAGCACCACAGCAGAGCTGTATATATAGCTCCTCCCTTCCCTCCCACTCCAGTCATTCGACCGAAGTTAGGAAGTGAAAGGAAAAGCCAAAGGTGCAGAGGTGACTGAAGTTTAACAAAAAAGAGTAAATACCGGTCTTAGAAATGACAGGGTGGGCCGTGGACTCGTCATATCGTAAAAGAAATAAATTTATCAGGTAAGCATAAATTTCCTTTTCTTTTACAAGATATGATGAGTCCACGGATTTCATCCTTACTTATGGGATACAATACCAAAGCTATAGGACACGGATGAAAGGGAGGGACAAGACAGGAACCTAAACAGAAGGCACCACTGCTTGAAGAACCTTTCTCCCAAAAACAGCCTCAGAAGAAGCAAAGGTATCAAATTTGGAAAATTTGGAAAAAGTGTGAAGAGATGAAGTTGCAGCCTTGCAAATCTGTTCAACAGAAGCATCGTTTTTAAATGCCCATGACAAAGCCACAGCCCTAGTGGAATGAGTCGTAATTCTTTCAGGAGGCTGCTGTCCAGCAGTCTCATATGCCAGACGGATGATACTCTTCAGCCAAAAGGAAAGAGAGGTAGCCGTAGCTTTCTGGCCCCTACGTTTCCCAGAAAAAACAATAAATAATGAAGATGATTGATGAAATTCTTTAGTCGCCTGCAAGTAAAACATCAGGGCACGGACCACGTCCAAATTATGCAACAGATGCTCCTTCTTAAAATAAGGATTAGGACACAATGAAGGAACAACCATTTCCTGATTAATATTCTTATTAGAAACAACCTTAGGAAGGAAACCAGGTTTCGTACGTAAAACCACCTTATCAGAATGGAAAATAAGATAAGGAGAGTCACATTGTAAAGCTGAAAGCTCAGAAACTCTGCGAGCAGAAGAAATAACAACCAAAAATAAAACCTTAATATCTATGGAATGCATGGGTTCAAACGGAACCCCTTGAAGAACATTAAGAACTAAATTCAAACTCCAGGGTGGAGCAATTGGTCTTAACACAGGCTTGATTCTAGTCAAAGCCTGACAAAAAGACTGAACGTCTGGAATATCTGCCAGACGCTTGTGTAGCAAAATTGACAAAGCAGAAATTTGTCCCTTTAAGGAACTTGCTGACAACCCTTTCTCCAATCCTTCTTGGAGAAAAGATAAAATCCTAGGAATCCTAACTCTACTCCATGAGTAGCCCTTGGATTCGCACCAATAAAAATATTTACGCCATATCTTATGGTAGATCTTTCTTGTGACAGGCTTACGTGCCTGAATCAAAGTATCAATGACCGAATCAGAGAACCCCCGCTTAGATAAAATCAAGCGTTCAATCTCCAAGCAGTCAGCTGCAGAGAAACCAGATTCGGATGATGGAAGGGTCCCTGAATGAGAAGGTCCTTCCTCAATGGAAGCTTCCACAGTGGCAGAGAGGACATGTCCACTAGATCGGCATACCAAGTCCTGCGAGGCCACGCAGGAGCGATGAGAATTACCGAAGCTCTCTCCTGTTTGATCCGAGCAATCACCCGGGGAAGGAGAGCAAACGGTGGAAACACATAAGCTAGGTTGAATGACCAAGGCACTGCCAAGGCATCTATCAGTTCGGCCTGAGGATCCCTGGACCTGGATCTGTACCTCGGGAGTTTGGCATTCTGACGAGATGCCATAAGATCCAACTCCGGTCTGCCCAATTTGAGGATCAGAGTGGCAAAGACCTCCGGATGAAACGTCTGTCTGCTCAAAAAATCCGCTTCCCAGTTGTCCACTCCTGGGATGTAGATTGCTGACAGATAACAAGAGTGAGCTTCCGCCACCAAATTATCTTGGATACGTCTGTCATCGCTAAGGAACTCCTTGTTCCTCCCTGATGATTGATGTAAGCCACAGTCGTGATGTGGTCCGACTGGAATCGGATGAATTTGGCAGATGCCAACTGAGGCCAAGCCTGAAGTGCATTGAATATTGCTCTCAATTCCAGAATATTGATTGGAAGAAGAGACTCCGACCGCGTCCATACCCCCTGAGCCTTCAGGGAATTCCAGACTGCACCCCAGCCTAAGAGACTGGCGTCTGTTGTCACTATCACGCAAGAGGGTCTGTGGAAGCACGTCCCCTGGGACAGATGATCCGGCGACAATCACCAAAGAAGAGAGTCTCTTGTCTCCCGATCCAGATTTATCTGAGGAGATAAATTTGCATAATCTCCTTTCCACTGCCTGAGCATGCACAGTTGTAGTGGTCTCAGATGAAAGCGAGCAAACGGAATGATGTCCATTGCCGCCGCCATCAATCCAATCACCTTGATGCACTGAGCCACTGATGGTCGAGGATTGGACTGAAGGGCTCGGCATGTATTCAGAATCTTTAACTTTCTGACTTTCGTCAAGAAAATTTTCATGGATATAGAATCTATTAGAGTTCCCAAGAAAGGAACCCTTGTCTGTGGAATTAGTGAACTCTTTTCTAGATTCACTTTCCCTCTGTAAGTTCTCAGAAAGGACAGGACCATGTCTGTATGAGATTTTGTCAGTTGGTAAGACGACGCCTGGATTAGAATATCGTCCAGATAAGGCGCCACTGCAATGCCCCGTGGTCTGAGAACCGCCAGAAGAGACCCCAGAACCTTCGTGAAGATCCTGGGTGCAGCGGCCAACCCGAAGGGAAGAGCCACAAACTGAAAATGTTTGTCCAGGAAGGCAAACCTTAGGAACTGGTGATGATCCTTGTGGATAGGAATATGAAGATATGCATCCTTCAAGTCCACGGTAGTCATATATTGACCCTCCTGGATCAATGGCAGAATTGTCCGAATAGTCTCCATCTTGAAAGGTGGGACTCTGAGAAACTTGTTTAGACTTTTGAGATCTAAAATGAGTCGAAACGTGCCCTCTTTTTTGGAACCACGAAAATATTTGAGTAAAACCCCTGCCCCTGTTCATGTATTGGAACGGGACGAATTACTCCCATAGTAGAGAGGTCTTTTACACAACGTAAGAACGCCTCTCTTTTTATCTGGTCTACAGACAATCGTGAAAGAAGAAACCTCCCCCTTGGGAGAGAATTTCTGAATTCCAGTTGATACCCTTGGGACACGATTTCCAGTGTCCAGGGGTCCTGAACATCTCTTATCCAAGCCTGGGTAAAGAGAGTAAGTCTGCCCCCTAGCAGATCCGGTCCCGGATCGCGGGCCGCCCCTTCATGCTGTCTTGGGAGCAGCAGCGGCCTTCTTGGGTTGTTCCAAGCCTGGTTGGGTCTCCAGACGGACTTGGCTTGAGCAAAATTCCCTTCCTGCTTAGAGGAAGAAGAAGAGGGGACTGCTTTGAAATCCCGAAAGGAACGGAAATTATTTTGTTTACCCCTCAGTTTAGCTGCTTTATCTTGAGGTAGGAGATGACTCTTACCTCCCATAATGTCAGAAATTATTTCTTTCAAGTCAGGCCCGAATAGGGTTTTTCCTTTGAAAGGAATAGCCAAAAGCTTTGACTTAGATGACACATCAGCAGACCAAGATTTTAACCATAATGCATAAGGCAAATCCGGCATTCTTAGCCGCCAATTTGGCAATCTAAAAATTAGCCATCTTAAGAGCCTTAATTCTATCTAAAATTTCCTCTAAAGGAGTCTCAGTCTTGAGAGACTCTTCTAAGGCGTCAAACCAAAAGGCCGCCGCAGTTGTAACTTATACAATACAGGCCGTCGGTTGTAAAAGAAAACCCTGATGAATAAATATCTTTTTCAGAAGACCCTCCAACTTTTTATCCATAGGATCTTTGAAAGCACAACTGTCCTCAATAGGAATAGTTGTACACTTAGCCAGGGTAGATATAGCTCCCTCCACCTTAGGGACTGTTTGTCAAGAGTCCTGGACAGTGTCAGCTATGGGGTACATTTTCTTAAAATTAGGAGAAGGTGAGAACGGGATACCCGGTACCGCTAAGTATTTGTCCATCTTACACAATTTCTCTGGTGGTACCACAATAGAGTCACAGTCATCCAGAGTCGCTAAAAACCTCCCAAAGTAACAGGCGGAGGTGTTCAAGCTTAAATCGGAAGGACATGATGTCCGAGTCCGTCTGAGGTAAAACACTTCCCGAGTCGGAAAGTTCCCCAACAGACAGAAGTTCCCTACCCCCAATTCAGATCCCTGTGAGGGTACTCGGAAATAGCCATCAATGCATCAGAAGTCGCAGGTATCAGAGTGGCCTCTGTTCTGCTGCGCTTGCCCTGCAACACTGGCAACTTACATAAAACCTCTGTAAGGGTAGATGACATAACTGCAGCCATATCCTGCAGAGTAAATGAAGTGGACGCGGTTGAAGAACACAGCGTCGCTTGGGTGGGCGTTAAAGGTTGTGACGCTTGGGGAGAAAGTAGCGGCATACCCTGATTCTCATCAGTCTGAGAAGCATCCTTAGACATACTTGCATTAAAGAAAATCTGTTCTTTACAATGTAAGGCCCTTTCAGTACATGAGGGACAAAAAGTAAGAGGGGGTTCCACATTGGCATCTAAACACATAGAAAAGGTACTTTCCTGAAGTTCAGACATGTTAAAAAGACTAGCAATAATAGTCGTTCTTTACTTGATATATTTAACTTTGAAGTCAAATCGTATAGTCAAATATTTAAAATAAAAAAGTCTACTGCGCCTTTAAATAATAAAAGCACAACAATTTTTCTGCTAGTAGTAAAAACAACTTTTGCAGCGATAAGCAGTGCCCTTATGTGCACAAACTAACTTAACAATACTGCTCCGTTTGCTCAGTTATGTTATATACAAATTTTTATAAAACTCCAGACACTTGCACCTCGCCACAGCCCTGCTGCGGCGCCTACCTGCCCCCAGACAACACTGATCTTCCGTGAGCAGCGCTCTCAAGTCTTTCGTACCCCTATGTGCACAAACTGACTGAGGCCACACCGGAACCCTGGAACTTGCTGCCGATCCGGATGAATACTGTGCGGCTGAGCGCGTGAAACTAGGCCCCGCCCACCGTGGGCGTAACTCGAGCCGTACTGAGACCCGCATGGGAAGAAGAAAACATGTCGGTTTCCCAACTAATAACTAAAAAACGCCATGTGACCCTCTTATATACACACTCACAAGCCAGTTATAAGGAATATAAATAACGACAGCTCTTAAGAATCAAACCACATCTCCTAGCGTCAGCCCACACAGTATAAGCATAAGTGAACACACTGATAAATAATCAAAATAAAAGGGAATTCCAGGCACACCATTTCCATTTATATAGTGCATACTGATTACCCCTAACCAGTACAGGGAATAATGTCAGCATGTTCTGATGTATCTAGTCTCCCCAGAAGCAAATGACTAAACATACCTCAATGCTGATTGCAGCATGACACGGTTCTCCACACTGAAGATGTTTCTTTACACTACCTTCAACCGCTCTGTGGGAACCAGCAGGATCTTAGATAATGTTTGCTAAGATCATCAACATCAGGGAAGAAAATAAAACGTCTCCACTCCTCTTGGGAAGTTATTGACCGACTATTTCTCCCTGAGAAAAATAGTACTCACTGGCACCATTTTAAAATAAAAAACTTCTTGATCGAAGAATCCAAACACCTCACTTTACCTCTTCCTATCACTAACACAGGCAAAGAGAATGACTGGAGTGGGAGGGAAGGGAGGAACTATATATACAGCTCTGCAGTGGTGCTCTTTGCCGCCTCCTGCTGACCAGGAGGCGTAATCCCATAAGTAAGGATGAAATCCGTGGACTCGTCATATCTTGTAAAAGAAAGATGCATTTTCATTCATGCACATTCACACATACAATTAGGAATGTAATTTAGTGTTTCAAACTTTAGTCTCCTTTAAAGAACATAAAAAACAATAGATATGGACTCCTTAAAAATACAATTAAGAAACTGTCTGCTTTTGAAAAAACATCAACAATTTATCTAACCAGTGAAGTCAACTTATAGCAGCAGAACAGGACTTAACAGCTACAGAAAAAGAAGTGTGATTACTGGAAATGCTACAAAGGAAAAGCAGAGATGCAAATTATGTTCTGTGATAGAATACTATAATGAGATCCACACTGTATTTCGTTCCAGCTTTTATAATGTGCTTAGGACTCAGGTTGTAGGTATAGTGTAATTCATTTATACTATAGCCTAGACACTGGAAAAGCTACTGATATCAGAAGTACAGTTTTAAATAAAAAAATACAAAAAATATTTTAACAGAATCTAATACAGGTACAAATCCCCATATCCAAAATCCAGTTTTCCCGCCAGTAAGTAACAATCTATTCTGCCTGTGTTTTTGGTTTGGTAAAGAAGCTGCAGGGTGAAGGTTCGCATGAGCAAGCCTACAGCCGAGAGTTAAGAAGTAGCGTTCGTCAGACCACTGCTTCTTAATCCACTACGCCAACTGAATAGTGGCGGAACTCAATCCTCCTGGACTATTTTGTCTGGGGTGATTGACAGCTCCTGCTTGTATGTGATTAGCCGGGCACGAGTGGGGAGCGGCCCAGCACACTTTGCCTTATGTGCAATGGGAAATAGGGGCAACATATTGCTGCCCACTAGCTATGATGCAGGGAGGACATACTAAAGTATTAAAATGATGTAAAACTACCTTTAGGTTGCATGTATAAGCTGTATTATGACAAATATTGCCTAAATAACATTACATATTGTTTACACCTGGTCCCATTCCCTCTCCAAACTGTCCCATTTTATAAATACAAATATAAAACAAATCTGAACTCCAAACCTTTTCTGGTCCCAAGTTGGATAAAAAAACATAATTTATGCTTACCTGATAAATTTATTTCTCTTGTAGTGTGTTCAGTCCACGGGTCATCCATTACTTATGGGATATATTCTCCTTCCCAACAGGAAGTTGCAAGAGGATCACCCAAGCAGAGCTGCTATATAGCTCCTCCCCTCACATGTCATATCCAGTCATTCGACCGAAACAAGACAAGAAAGGAGAAACTATAAGGTGCAGTGGTGACTGGAGTTTTAATTAAAATTTAGAACTGCCTCAAAAAAAGACAGGGCGGGCCGTGGACTGAACACACTACAAGAGGAATAAATTTATCAGGTAAGCATAAATTATGTTTTCTCTTGTTAAGTTTGTTCAGTCCACGGGTCATCCATTACTTATGGGATACCAATACCAATGCTAAAGTACATATATGATGGGAGGGACAAGGCAGGAACATTTAAACAGAAGGAACCACTGCCTGTAGAACCTTTCTCCCAAAAACAGTCTCCGAAGAAGCAAAAGTGTCAAATTTGTAAAATTTTGAAAAGGTATGAAGTGAAGACCAAGTTGCAGCCTTGCAAATCTGTTCAACAGAGGCCTCATTCTTAAAGGCCCAGGTGGAAGCCACAGCTCTAGTGGAATGAGCTGTAATTCTTTCAGGGGGCTGCTGTCCAGCAGTCTCATAGGCTAAACGTATTATGCTACGAAGCCAAAAAGAGAGAGAGGTGGCCGAAGCCTTTTGACCTCTCCTCTGTCCAGAATAAACGACAAACAGAGAAGAAGTTTGCCGAAAATCTTTAGTTGCCTGTAAGTAGAACTTCAGGGCACGGACTACGTCCAGATTATGCAAAAGACGTTCCTTCTTTGAAGAAGGATTAGGACATAATGATGGAACAACAATCTCTTGATTGATATTCCTGTTAGAAACTACCTTAGGTAAAAACCCAGGTTTAGTACGCAGAACTACCTTGTCTGAATGAAAAATCAGATAAGGAGAATCACAATGTAAGGCAGATAACTCAGAGACTCTTCGAGCCGAGGAAATAGCCATCAAAAACAGAACTTTCCAAGATAACAGATTAATATCAATGGAATGAAGGGGTTCAAACGGAACACCTTGAAGAACTTTAAGAACTAAGTTTAAGCTCCACGGCGGAGCAACAGTCTTAAACACAGGCTTAATCCTAGCTAAAGCTTGACAAAAAGCCTGAACGTCTGGAACTTCTGCCAGACGTTTGTGTAAAAGAATAGACAGAGCAGAAATCTGTCCCTTTAACAAACTAGCAGATAAACCCTTTTCTAAACCCTCTTGTAGAAAAGACAATATCTTAGGAATCCTAACCTTACTCCATGAGTAACTCTTGGATTCACACCAATATAAATATTTACGCCATATCTTATGGTAAATTTTTCAGGTAACAGGTTTCCGAGCCTGTATTAATGTATCAATAACCGACTCCGAGAAACCACGCTTTGATAGAATCAAGCGTTCAATCTCCATGCAGTCAGCCTCAGAGAAATTAGGCTTGGATGGTTGAAAGGACCCTGAATTAGAAGGTCCTGCCTCAGAGGCAGAGACCATGGTGGACAGGACGACATGTCCACTAGGTCTGCATACCAGGTCCTGCGTGGCCACGCAGGCGCTATCAGAATCACCGATGCTCTCTCCTGTTTGATCTTGGCAATCAGTCGAGGCAGCAATGGAAACGGTAGAAACACATAAGCCATGTTGAAAACCCAAGGGGCTGCTAGTGCATCTATCAGCACCGCTCCCGGGTCCCTGGACCTGGATCCGTAACAAGGAAGCTTGGCGTTCTGGCGAGATGCCATGAGATCCAGTTCCGGTTCGCCCCAACGAAGAATCAGTTGGGCAAAGACCTCCGGGGTGAAGTTCCCACTCCCCCGGATGAAAGGTCTGGTGACTTAGAAAGTCCGCCTCCCAGTTCTCCACGCCTGGGATGTAGATCGCTGACAGGTGGCAAGAGTGAGACTCTGCCCAGCGAATTATCTTCAAGACTTCTAACATCGCTAGGGAACTCCTGGTTCCCCCTTGATGGTTGATGTAAGCCACAGTCGTGATGTTGTCCGACTGAAATCTGATGAACCTCAGAGTTGCTAACTGAGGCCAAGCTAGAAGAGCATTGAATATTGCTCATAATTCCAGAATGTTTATTGGGAGGAGTTTCTCCTCCTGAGTCCACGATCCCTGAGCCTTCAGGGAGTTCCAGACTGCGCCCCAGCCTAGTAGGCTGGCATCTGTTGTTACAATCGTCCAATCTGGCCTGCGAAAGGTCATTCCTTTGGACAGATGGACTCGAGACAACCACCAGAGAAGAGAATCTCTGGCCTCCTAGTCCAGATTCAGTAGAGGGGACAGATCTGAGTAATCCCCATTCCACTGACTTAGCATGCATAATTGCAGCGGTCTGAGATGCAGGCGCGCAAATGGCACTATGTCCATTGCCGCGACCATTAAGCCAATTACTTCCATGCACTGAGCTACTGATGGGCTTGGAATGGAATGAAGGACACGGCAAGCATTTAGAATTTTTGATAACCTGGACTCCGTCAGGTAAATCTTCATCTCTACAGAATCTATAAGAGTCCCTAGAAAGGGAACCCTTGTGAGTGGTAATAGAGAACTCTTTTCCATGTTCACTTTCCACCCATGCGACCTCAGAAAAGCTAGAACTATCTCTGTATGAGACTTTGCATTTTGAAAACTTGACGCTTGTATCAAATGTATGAAATTAGCAGAGGATTGCACCCACTAGCAAAAGGATGATTTAACCCCTTAATACCCAAAACGGATAATCAATTTAACAGTTAACGTTTTTATCACAGTCAAACACACTGTCACAGGTCTGCTGTGACTGATTACCTCCCTCAAAAATAAATTTTGAAGACCCCTGAGCTCTCTGGAGACGTCCTGGATCAAGGAGGAAGAAGCAGGAAGACTGTGATTGAATTTTAACTGCGCAACAAGGCACTAAAAAAAGGCCCCTCCCACTCATATTACAACAGTGGGAGACCTGATATAACGGTTTCTATGCAGAAATATACGTTAGCCATGTGGAAAAAAATCATGCCCCAAAAGATTTATCACCAAGTACCTCACAAAACGATTAACATGCCAGTAAACGTTTTAAAAACAAACATTTCAAATGTTATGTAAAGTTATCACTAAGCCTGCTACCAGTCGCTTCTACTGCAGTTAAGGCTCATACATTATTTCAGTATTAACATTATTTTCTCAGTCAAATTCCATTCCCTAGAAAATAACTCTACTGCGCATACATTTATCAGCCTGATACCAGTCGCTACTACTGCATTTAAGGCTGTACTTACATCATATGGGTATCAGCAGTGTTTTCTTAGTCAATTCCATTCCTTAGAAAATATTTTACTGCACATACCTCATTTGCAGGGGACCCCGCATGCTATTCCCTTTTCTGAAGTTACCCCACTCCTCAGAATGTACGAGAACAGCCAGTGGATCTTAGTTACGTCTGCTAAGATCATAGAAAACGCAGGCAGATTCTTCTTCTAAATACTGCCTGAGAGAAAAAACAGCACACTCCGGTGCCATTTAAAATAACAAACTTTTGATTGAAGAATAATTAAGTAAAAAAACTCCTAACTCCTCTCACGACCTCCTTCTTTGTTGAGAGTTGCAAGAGAATGACTGGATATGACATGTGAGGGAAGGAGCTATATAGCAGCTCTGCTTGGGTGATCCTCTTGTAACTTCCTGTTGGGAAGGAGAATATATCCCATAAGTAATGGATGACCCGTGGACTGAACACAATTAACAAGAGAAAAATTTCTTGCTCCAATATCCAGGTACAACAAATATTTAGGTTTAAATTTACATTTGTACCAGATTATCCACTGGCAAACTGTTACATAATTATAACTTTCATCAACTAATTTGCCAATTATTTGTTTATATAGCAGTATACTATAGACATGTAAACCATAATGTCATTTTTCAGCAGATCTTTATTTTTTATAAAAAAAAATCCTTTGGAAATCCAAAAGCAGTTATTTAAATAAAAAAAATTAGAACCCCTTCTTGTGAATATAGATATAGTTTTACAATAAGTGATATAATTGGGTATATCGGTACATTCATGCGTAGATATTCCACTGAGTTCTTTATAGACATCTGTCTGTTTATCTACTTGAGTAAATTACGAAATTAACATAGCATTAAATTGGCGGCCCATTCCTTATTATGTAGGACATACTAAACTAAATCTTGTTACACACTATTAAGTGTGAGCGCATTCTTTGTTAAAAACAGGATTGTGAATGGCCTATACACACACACATACTGTACCTAAAGGGGTGAAAAAAATGTCACTGTAATTAACTAATCGGGGGGAAAAAGTAAGTATGTAACAACGTGAAAAAGGGAGTAGAAACCTAAAATACAGGTTACTAAAAGTCTAGGCAAAAACATAATTTATGCTTACCTGATAAATTCCTTTCTTCTGTAGTGTGATCAGTCCACGGGTCATCATTACTTCTGGGATATTACTCCTCCCCAACAGGAAGTGCAAGAGGATTCACCCAGCAGAGCTGCATATAGCTCCTCCCCTCTACGTCACTCCCAGTCATTCGACCAAGGACCAACGAGAAAGGAAAAGCCAAGGGTGAAGTGGTGACTGGAGTATAAATTAAAAAATATTTACCTGCCTTAAAAACAGGGCGGGCCGTGGACTGATCACACTACAGAAGAAAGGAATTTATCAGGTAAGCATAAATTATGTTTTCTTCTGTTAAGTGTGATCAGTCCACGGGTCATCATTACTTCTGGGATACCAATACCAAAGCAAAAGTACACGGATGACGGGAGGGATAGGCAGGCTCTTTATACAGAAGGAACCACTGCCTGAAGAACCTTTCTCCCAAAAATAGCCTCCGATGAAGCAAAAGTGTCAAATTTGTAAAATTTGGAAAAAGTATGAAGCGAAGACCAAGTTGCAGCCTTGCAAATCTGTTCAACAGAGGCCTCATTCTTGAAGGCCCAAGTGGAAGCCACAGCTCTAGTAGAATGAGCTGTAATTCTTTCAGGAGGCTGCTGTCCAGCAGTCTCATAAGCTAAACGAATTATGCTACGAAGCCAAAAAGAAAGAGAGGTAGCGGAAGCTTTTTGACCTCTCCTCTGCCCAGAGTAAATGACAAACAGAGAAGACGTTTGTCGAAATTCCTTAGTTGCCTGTAAGTAAAATTTTAGAGCACGGACTACATCCAGGTTGTGCAGTAGACGTTCCTTCTTTGAAGAAGGATTTGGGCATAAAGAAGGAACAACAATCTCTTGATTGATATTCCTGTTAGTAACTACCTTAGGTAAGAACCCAGGTTTAGTACGCAGGACTACCTTATCCGAATGAAAAATCAAATAAGGAGAATCACAATGTAAGGCTGATAATTCAGAGACTCTTCGAGCCGAGGAAATAGCCATTAAAAATAGAACTTTCCAAGATAACAACTTTATATCAATGGAATGAAGGGGTTCAAACGGAACGCCCTGAAAAACATTAAGAACAAGGTTTAAACTCCATGGTGGAGCAACAGTTTTAAACACAGGCTTAATCCTGGTCAAAGCCTGACAAAAAGCCTGGACGTCAGGAACTTCTGACAGACGTTTGTGTAACAGAATGGACAGAGCTGAGATCTGTCCCTTTAATGAACTAGCAGATAAACCCTTTCCTAAACCTTCTTGTAGAAAAGACAATATCCTAGGAATCCTAACCTTACTCCAAGAGTAACCTTTGGATTCACACCAATATAGGTATTTACGCCATATCTTATGGTAAATCTTTCTGGTAACAGGTTTCCTAGCCTGTATTAAGGTATCAATAACTGACTCAGAAAACCCACGTCTTGATAAAATCAAGCGTTCAATTTCCAAGCAGTCAGCTTCAGAGAAGTTAGATTTTGATGTTTGAAGGGACCCTGTATCAGAAGGTCCTGTTTCAGAGGTAGAGACCAAGGTGGACAGGATGACATGTCCACCAGGTCTGCATACCAAGTCCTGCGTGGCCACGCAGGTGCTATTAGAATCACTGATGCTCTCTCTTGTTTGATTCTGGCAATCAATCGCGGAAGCAACGGGAAGGGTGGAAACACGTAAGCCATCCTGAAGTCCCAAGGTGCTGTCAGAGCATCTATCAGGACTGCTCCTGGATCCCTGGATCTGGACCCGTAACGAGGAAGCTTGGCGTTCTGTCGAGACGCCATGAGATCTATCTCTGGTTTGCCCCAACGTCGAAGTATTTGGGCAAAGACCTCTGGATGAAGTTCCCACTCCCCCGGATGAAAAGTCTGACGACTTAAGAAATCCGCCTCCCAGTTCTCCACTCCCGGGATGTGGATTGCTGACAGGTGGCAAGAGTGAGACTCTGCCCAGAGAATTATCTTTGATACTTCCATCATAGCTAGGGAGCTTCTTGTCCCTCCCTGATGGTTGATGTAAGCTACAGTCGTGATGTTGTCCGACTGAAACCTGATGAACCCCCGAGTTGTCAACTGGGGCCAAGCCAGGAGGGCATTGAGAACTGCTCTCAATTCCAGAATGTTTATTGGCAGGAGACTCTCCTCCTGACTCCATTGTCCCTGAGCCTTCAGAGAATTCCAGACGGCACCCCAACCTAGAAGGCTGGCGTCTGTTGTTACAATTGTCCAGTCTGGTCTGCTGAATGGCATCCCCCTGGACAGATGTGGCCGAGAAAGCCACCATAGAAGAGAATTTCTGGTCTCTTGATCCAGATTCAGAGAAGGGGATAAGTCTGAGTAATCCCCATTCCACTGACTTAGCATGCACAGTTGCAGTGGTCTGAGGTGTAAGCGTGCAAAGGGTACTATGTCCATTGCCGCTACCATTAAGCCGATTCCCTCCATGCATTGAGCCACTGACGGGTGTTGAATGGAATGAAGGGTGCGGCAAGCACTTTGAAGTCTTGTTAGCCTGTCCTCTGTCAGGTAAATCTTCATTTCTACAGAATCTATAAGAGTCCCCAGGAAGGGAACTCTTGTGAGTGGAACAAGTGAACTTTTCTTTTCGTTCACCTTCCATCCATGTGAACTTAGAAATGCCAGCACTAACTCTGTATGAGACTTGGCAGTTTGAAAGCTTGAAGCTTGTATCAGAATGTCGTCTAGGTATGGAGCTACCGAGATTCCCCGCGGTCTTAGTACCGCCAGAAGAGCACCCAGAACCTTTGTGAAGATTCTTGGAGCTGTAGCCAATCCGAATGGAAGAGCCACAAACTGGTAATGCCTGTCTAGGAAGGCAAACCTTAGGTACCGATAATGATCTTTGTGAATCGGTATGTGAAGGTAAGTATCTTTTAAATCTACAGTGGTCATGTACTGACCCTCTTGGATCATAGGTAAAATTTGTTTAGGATCTTTAAGTCCAGGATTGGTCTGAAAGTTCCCTCTTTTTTGGGAACCACAAACAGATTTGAGTAAAACCCCTGTCCCTGTTCCGATCGTGGAACTGGATGGATTACTCCCATTAACAAGAGCTCTTGTACGCAGCGTAGAAACGCCTCTTTCTTTGTCTGGATTGTTGACAATCTTGACAGATGAAATCTCTCTCTTGGAGGAGAGTATTTGAAGTCCAGAAGGTATCCCTGAGATATTATCTCTAGCGCCCAGGGATCCTGAACATCTCTTGCCCAAGCCTGGGCGAAGAGAGAAAGTCTGCCCCCCACTAGATCCGATCCCGGATCGGGGGCCCTCAATTCATGCTGTCTTAGGGGCAGCAGCAGGTTTCCTAGTCTGCTTGCCCTTGTTCCAGGACTGGTTAGGTTTCCAGCCTTGTCTGTAGCGAGCAACAGCTCCTTCCTGTTTTGGTGCAGAGGAAGCTGATGCTGCTCCAGCTTTGAAATTACGAAAGGAACGAAAATTAGACTGTCTAGTCTTGGCTTTGGCTTTGTCCTGAGGCAGGGCATGGCCTTTACCTCCTGTAATGTCAGCGATAATCTCTTTCAACCCGGGCCCGAATAAGGTCTGCCCTTTGAAAGGTATATTAAGCAATTTAGACTTAGAAGTAACATCAGCTGACCAGGATTTTAGCCACAGCGCCCTGCGTGCCTGAATGGCGAATCCTGAATTCTTCGCCGTAAGTTTAGTAAGATGTACTACGGCCTCCGAAATGAATGAATTAGCTAGTTTAAGGACTCTAAGCCTGTCCGTAATGTCGTCCAGAGTAGCTGAACCAATGTTCTCTTCCAGAGACTCAATCCAGAATGCCACTGCAGCCGTGATCGGCGCAATGCATGCAAGGGGTTGCAATATAAAACCTTGTTGAACAAACATTTTCTTAAGGTAACCCTCTAACTTTTTATCCATTGGATCTGAAAAAGCACAGCTATCCTCCACCGGGATAGTGGTACGCTTAGCTAAGGTAGAAACTGCTCCCTCCACCTTAGGGACCGTTTGCCATAAGTCCCTTGTGGTGGCGTCTATTGGAAACATTTTTCTAAATATCGGAGGGGGTGAGAACGGCACACCGGGTCTATCCCACTCCTTAGTAACAATTTCAGTAAGTCTCTTAGGTATAGGAAAAACCTCAGTACTCGTCGGTACCGCAAAATATTTATCCAACCTACACATTTTCTCTGGTATTGCAACTGTGTTACAATCATTCAGAGCCGCTAACACCTCCCCTAGTAATACACGGAGGTTTTCCAGTTTAAATTTAAAATTTGAAATATCTGAATCCAGTCTGTTTGGATCAGAACCGTCACCCACAGAATGAAGTTCTCCGTCCTCATGTTCTGCCACCTGTGACGCAGTGTCTGACATGGCCCTAATATTATCAGCGCACTCTGTTCTCACCCCAGAGTGATCACGCTTACCTCTTAGTTCTGGTAATTTAGCCAAAACCTCAGTCATAACAGTAGCCATATCCTGTAATGTGATTTGTAATGGCCGCCCAGATGTACTCGGCGCTACAATATCACGCACCTCCCTCTGAGCGGGAGATGTAGGTACTGACACGTGAGGCGAGTTAGTCGGCATAACTCTCCCCTCGTTGTTTGGTGAAATTTGTTCAATTTGTACAGATTGACTTTTATTTAAAGTAGCATCAATACAGTTAGTACATAAATTTCTATTGGGCTCCACTTTGGCATTGCAACAAATGACACAGGTATCATCCTCTGAATCAGACATGTTTAACACACTAGCAAATAAACTTGCAACTTGGAAATACAATTCAATTAGAATAATATTAAAACGTACTGTGCCTTTAAGAAGCACAGAAGATCTATGACAGTTGAAAATTAATAAATTGAAACAGTTATAGCCTCAATCCTTGTAAACAACACAACTTTAGCAAAGGTTTAATCCCATTAGCAAAGATAACAAATTCTGAAAGCAGGAAACAAATTACAGAATAAACGTTTTTTATCTCAGTCAAACTATAATTCTCACAGCTCTGCTGAGAGAAATTACCTCCCTCAAAATAAGTTTTGAAGACCCCTGAGCTCTGTAGAGATGAACCGGATCATGCATGGAATACAATGAGTTGCTGACTGAAATATTTGATGCATAGTAAAAGCGCCAAAAAACGGCCCCTCCCCCTCACACACAGCAGTGAGGGAGAACAGAAACTGTCAGAAAACAGATTAAGCAACTGCCAAGTGGAAAAATAGTGCCCAAACATTTATTCACACAGTACCTCAGCAAATGAAAACGATTTTACATTCCAGCAAAAACGTTAAACATAATCTCTAGTTATTAAACAGCTTTATGTATTTCTTACAGTGTAATTCTAGTGAAGTACCATTCCCCAGAATACTGAAGTGTAAAGTATACATACATGACATTATATCGGTATGGCAGGATTTTCTCATCAATTCCATTGTCAGAAAATAAAAACTGCTACATACCTCTATGCAGATTCATCTGCCCGCTGTCCCCTGATCTGAAGTTTACCTCTCCTCAGATGGCCGAGAACAGCAATATGATCTTAACTACTCCGGCTAAAATCATAACAAAAACTCTGGTAGATTCTTCTTCAAACTCTGCCAGAGAGATAATAACACACTCCGGTGCTATTTTAAAATAACAAACTTTTGATTGAAGATATAAAACTAAGTATAATCACCATAGTCCTCTCACACATCCTATCTAGTCGTTGGGTGCAAGAGAATGACTGGGAGTGACGTAGAGGGGAGGAGCTATATGCAGCTCTGCTGGGTGAATCCTCTTGCACTTCCTGTTGGGGAGGAGTAATATCCCAGAAGTAATGATGACCCGTGGACTGATCACACTTAACAGAAGAAAAAGAGCACAACTGTATGCAATAAAAGAGGAGACAAAAGGCGAATTCTTGAAATACAAATGAGTTTAATAAAACTACACTATATGAATTCATACATCCAAACATACAAGTCACATACATACAGGGGATATCAAGGATGCATAAAAATGACAGATGGGCCGTGAAGGAGACTGGTGCACCAGTATACAAAAATAGGCAAATGTTCATCACATTAATGCATGTATAGATTGCATATATTTGTAATCCAAAAGTGTAGTGTGTGTCCCCAGAGATACATGGACCAGGTGAATACAGTCTTAACCCCTTCGTGTCTAAATGCAAGTAATAGCGTGAGGTCGTCAGGAGTCGAGGGGAGCTTAACCTCGCCGCGTCTTTTTCACAGGCATATATATAGTGCAGATAAGTAACAGTTCATTAGAATACCTGTCTTTTTCACGCGGTTGCTCTACCCTTAACCGTAGCTCCTGAGACGCTGAATCTTCTGGACCAGGTGAATACAGTCTTAACCCCTTCGTATCAAAATGCAAGTAATAGCGTGAGGTCGTCAGGAGTCGAGGGGAGCTTAACCTCGCCGCGTCTTTTTTCACAGGCATAACCTAGTTTGCAGCACTCGTTCAGAGGACCTTTTGCCTGACTGTGGTCTACCCCTTGTCTAATCCAGAAGATTCAGCGTCTCAGGAGCTACGGTTAAGGGTAGAGCAACCGCGTGAAAAAGACAGGTATTCTAATGAACTGTTACTTATCTGCACTATATATATGCCTGTGAAAAAGACGCGGCGAGGTTAAGCTCCCCTCGACTCCTGACGACCTCACGCTATTACTTGCATTTAGACACGAAGGGGTTAAGACTGTATTCACCTGGTCCATGTATCTCTGGGGACACGCACTACACTTTTGGATTACAAATATATGCAATCTATACATGCATTAATGTGATGAACATTTGCCTATTTTTGTATACTGGTGCACCAGTCTCCTTCACGGCCCATCTGTCATTTTTATGCATCGTTGATATCCCCTGTATGTATGTGACTTGTATGTTTGGATGTATGAATTCATATAGTGTAGTTTTATTAAACTCATTTGTATTTCAAGAATTCGCCTTTTGTCTCCTCTTTTATTGCATACAGTTGTGCTCTTTTTTGCCTAGACTTTTAGTAACCTGTATTTTAGGTTTCTACTCCCTTTTTCACATTGTTACACATTTACCATTCTAGGATGCACCTGTATATTTTGATTGATTAATTAAGAGTGCTACTTACCCTATTTATGTTGGGGAAAAAGTAAGTAGTCCAGAGCGAAAACCGTATTCGTCCTCTCAATGTGCAAGATAGGAAAAACAAAATAAAGGATGTGGAGCCACTGACATAAGGATAAAAAACAGAATTTATGTTTACCTGATAAATTACTAGGGATGCACCGAAATGAAAATTCTAGACCGAAACCGAAACCGAAAATGCAGGATGCCCTTGGCCGAAAACCGAAACCGAAACCGAAAATGACTTTTTCCACCAAATTATTTTAAAAGTTTTTTTCTATAATGTTTCTATAATGTTATTATTAATATAAGACTTTTTATTATATATATATATATATATATATATATATATATATATATATATATATATATATATATATTTATATATATATATATATTTATATATATATATATATATATTTATATATATAATATATATATATTTATATATATAATATATATATATTTATATATATATATATATATATATATATATATATTATATATATTATATATTACACATACATACATACTTTTGAACATTTGACACAATCCTAAAATATTATTTATCTGCATTGAGGTACACACAGCAGGCAACATGGGGTTAAGCATTAAGATATGGTACTGAGGCACACAGAGGAATGCAGGAGATCGCATTACAAGTGTACTGCTTGTGAATTGTAGCCCAAACACATACAGTTCTATCAGTGTGCAAAGGGCTCCTACATGTTTATATTCACTCTTATCTGGCTCGTTGTGCAGTTCTCAGGAGGAGGAGGTGACACAGCTGCTTGTAATTACACCACGCTGCAGCCCGCTCCGTTTACACAGAAGTCTCCTAATCTTGCCGTGTCAGGTGAAATTTATGACACTTGCCTGCAGAGCCATATAGTTACTTGTAACGGATCCTCTGGTCAGTGAATGTGTGAAAGGCTCATACGTATATTTACCCTTATCTGGCTCCCTGTCTAATCGTGACTTTATTTGAAAAAGCAGCTCATCCTGCAGGACTCAATGAGCTGCTTTTTCAACTAAAGTCACAGTTAGACAGGGAGCCAGATAAAGGTAAATATACGTATTAGCCTTTCACACACTCACTGACCGGAGGATCCGTTACAAGTAACTATATGGCTGGCTCTACAGGCAAGTGTCATAAAAGTCACCTGACACGGCAAGTTCCTTCTCCCGCACTGCTCTGCTTCAAGACACTAGACAGTGAGTGAACAGCCCAGCCTACAGTGCCGCACCCCCTCTAACCGCGAGGCATTCTGGGGCATGTAGTTCAATTGAATATAGCCTGGAAATAACCCAGCCACACGGGGCTAAATTTAGGATCAGCTTGTAACGGCTTATAGCGGTCGGCGAGGCACGGGGGAGGACACTTTGGGGATAAAAATCTGTCTGCCAGGGGATGATTTCGTGGGGCACAGGGGTTAATTTAATTTTACATAGAGGATGCAATTTTCGGCCGGTTTTCCCCTCTTTCGGCCGAAATGGGATAGGCCCATTTTCGGCCGAAAATTTCGGTTGCCGAAATTTCGGTGCATCCCTATAAATTACTTTCTCCAACGGTGTGTCCGGTCCACGGCGTCATCCTTACTTGTGGGATATTCTCTTCCCCAACAGGAAATGGCAAAGAGCCCAGCAAAGCTGGTCACATGATCCCTCCTAGGCTCCGCCTTCCCCAGTCATTCGACCGACGTAAAGGAGGAATATTTGCATAGGAGAAATCATATGATACCGTGGTGACTGTAGTTAGAGAAAATAAATCATCAGACCTGATTAAAAAACCAGGGCGGGCCGTGGACCGGACACACCGTTGGAGAAAGTAATTTATCAGGTAAACATAAATTCTGTTTTCTCCAACATAGGTGTGTCCGGTCCACGGCGTCATCCTTACTTGTGGGAACCAATACCAAAGCTTTAGGACACGGATGATGGGAGGGAGCAAATCAGGTCACCTAGATGGAAGGCACCACGGCTTGCAAAACCTTTCTCCCAAAAATAGCCCCAGAAGAAGCAAAAGTATCAAATTTGTAAAATTTGGTAAAAGTGTGCAGTGAAGACCAAGTCGCTGCCTTACATATCTGATCAACAGAAGCCTCGTTCTTGAAGGCCCATGTGGAAGCCACGGCCCTAGTGGAATGAGCTGTGATTCTTTCAGGAGGCTGCCGTCCGGCAGTCTCATAAGCCAATCTGATGATGCTTTTAAGCCAAAAAGAGAGAGAGGTAGAAGTTGCTTTTTGACCTCTCCTTTTACCAGAATAAACAACAAACAAGGAAGATGTTTGTCTGAAATCCTTTGTAGCCTCTAAATAGAATTTTAGAGCACGAACTACATCCAAATTGTGCAACAAACGTTCCTTCTTTGAAACTGGATTCGGACAGAAAGAAGGCACGACTATCTCCTGGTTAATATTTTTGTTAGAAACAACTTTCTGAAGAAAACCAGGTTTAGTACGCAAAACCACCTTATCTGCATGGAACACCAAATAAGGAGGAGAACACTGCAGAGCAGATAACTCTGAAACTCTTCTAACAGAAGAAATTGCAACCAAAAACAAAACTTTCCAAGATAATAACTTGATATCAACGGAATGTAGGGGTTCAAACGGAACCCCCTGAAGAACTGAAAGAACTAAATTGAGACTCCAAGGAGGAGTCAAAGGTTTGTAAACAGGCTTGATTCTAACCAGAGCCTGAACAAAAGCTTGAACATCTGGCACAGCCGCCAGCTTTTTGTGAAGTAAAACAGATAAAGCAGAAATCTGTCCCTTCAAAGAACTTGCAGATAATCCTTTCTCCAAACCTTCTTGAAGAAAGGATAGAATCTTAGGAATTTTTATCTTGTTCCATGGGAATCCTTTAGATTCACACCAACAGATATATTTTTTCCATATTTTATGGTAGATTTTTCTAGTTACAGGCTTTCTAGCCTGAACAAGAGTATCAATGACAGAATCTGAGAACCCTCGCTTTGATAAAATCAAGCGTTCAATCTCCAAGCAGTCAGTTGGAGTGAGGGAAGATTCGGATGTTCGAACGGACCTTGAACAAGAAGGTCCTGTCTCAAAGGTAGCTTCCATGGTGGAGCCGATGACATATTCACCAGATCTGCATACCAAGTCCTGCGTGGCCACTCAGGAGCTATCAAGATCACCGATACCCTCTCCTGTTTGATCCTGGCTACCAGCCTGGGAATGAGAGGAAACGGTGGGAACACATAAGCTAGGTTGAAGCTCCAAGGTGCTACTAGTGCATCCACTAGAGTCGCCTTGGGATCCCTGGATCTGGACCCGTAGCAAGGAACCTTGAAGTTCTGACGAGACGCCATCAGATCCATGTCTGGAATGCCCCACAATTGAATTATTTGGGCAAAGATTTCCGGATGGAGTTCCCACTCCCCCGGATGAAATGTCTGACGACTCAGAAAATCCGCTTCCCAATTTTCCACTCCTGGGATGTGGATTGCAGACAAGTGGCAGGAGTGAGTCTCCGCCCATTGAATTATTTTGGTCACTTCTTCCATCGCCAGGGAACTCCTTGTTCCCCCCTGATGGTTGATATACGCAACAGTCGTCATGTTGTCTGATTGAAACCGTATGAATTTGGCCTTTGCTAGCTGAGGCCAAGCCTTGAGAGCATTGAATATCGCTCTAAGTTCCAGAATGTTTATCAGGAGAAGAGATTCTTCCCGAGACCAAAGACCCTGAGCTTTCAGGGGTTCCCAGACCGCGCCCCAGCCCACCAGACTGGCGTCGGTCGTGACAATGACCCACTCTGGTCTGCGGAAGCTCATCCCTTGTGACAGGTTGTCCAGGGTCAGCCACCAACGAAGTGAATCTCTGGTCCTCTGATCTACTTGTATCATCGGAGACAAGTCTGTATAATCCCCATTCCACTGACTGAGCATGCACAGTTGTAATGGTCTTAGATGAATTCGCGCAAAAGGAACTATGTCCATTGCCGCGACCATCAAACCTATTACTTCCATGCACTGCGCTATGGAAGGAAGAAGAACAGAATGAAGTACTTGACAAGAGCTTAGAAGTTTTGATTTTCTGGCCTCTGTCAGAAAAATCCTCATTTCTAAGGAGTCTATTATTGTTCCCAAGAAGGGAACTCTTGTTGACGGAGATAGAGAACTTTTTTCTAAGTTCACTTTCCACCCGTGAGATCTGAGAAAGGCCAGGACAATGTCCGTATGAGCCTTTGCTTGAGGTAGAGACGACGCTTGAATCAGTAAGTCGTCCAAGTAAGGTACTACTGCAATGCCCCTTGGTCTTAGCACCGCTAGAAGGGACCCTAGTACCTTTGTGAAAATTCTTGGAGCAGTGGCTAATCCGAATGGAAGTGCCACAAACTGGTAATGCTTGTCCAGAAAGGCGAACCTTAGGAACCGATGATGTTCCTTGTGGATAGGAATATGTAGATACGCATCCTTTAAATCCACCGTGGTCATGAATTGACCTTCCTGGATGGTAGGAAGAATTGTCCGAATGGTTTCCATTTTGAACGATGGAACCTTGAGAAATTTGTTTAGGATCTTGAGATCTAAGATTGGTCTGAATGTTCCCTCTTTTTTGGGAACTATGAACAGATTGGAGTAGAATCCCATCCCTTGTTCTCCTAATGGAACAGGATGAATCACTCCCATTTTTAACAGGTCTTCTACACAATGTAAGAATGCCTGTCTTTTTATGTGGTCTGAAGACAATTGAGACCTGTGGAACCTTCCCCTTGGGGGTAGCTCCTTGAATTCCAGAAGATAACCTTGGGAGACTATTTCTAGCGCCCAAGGATCCAGAACATCTCTTGCCCAAGCCTGAGCGAAGAGAGAAAGTCTGCCCCCACCAGATCCGGTCCCGGATCGTGGGCCAACATCTCATGCTGTTCTTGGTAGCAGTGGCAGGTTTCTTGGCCTGCTTACCTTTGTTCCAGCCTTGCATTGGCCTCCAGGCTGGCTTGGTTTGAGAAGTATTACCCTCTTGCTTAGAGGATGTAGAACTTGAGGCTGGTCCATTTCTGCGAAAGGGACGAAAATTTGGTTTATTTTTAGCCTTAAAAGACCTATCCTGAGGAAGGGCGTGGCCCTTACCCCCAGTGATATCTGAAATAATCTCTTTCAAGTCAGGGCCAAACAGCGTTTTCCCCTTGAAAGGTATGTTAAGTAATTTGTTCTTGGAGGACGCATCCGCTGACCAAGACTTTAGCCAAAGCGCTCTGCGCGCCACAATAGCAAACCCTGAATTTTTCGCCGCTAATCTAGCTAATTGCAAAGTGGCGTCTAAGGTAAAAGAGTTAGCCAACTTAAGTGCTTGAACTCTGCTCATAACCTCCTCATAAGAGGATGCTTGATTGAGCGACTTTTCTAGTTCCTCGAACCAGAAACACGCTGCTGTAGTGACAGGAACAATGCATGAAATTGGTTGTAGAAGGTAACCTTGCTGAACAAACATCTTTTTAAGCAAACCCTCTAATTTTTTGTCCATAGGATCTTTAAAAGCACAACTATCTTCTATAGGGATAGTGGTGCGTTTGTTTAGAGTAGAAACCGCCCCCTCGACCTTGGGGACTGTCTGCCATAAGTCCTTCCTGGGGTCGACCATAGGAAATAATTTCTTAAATATAGGGGGAGGGACAAAAGGTATGCCGGGCCTTTCCCATTCTTTATTTACAATGTCCGCCACCCGCTTGGGTATAGGAAAAGCTTCGGGGGCACCGGGACCTCTAGGAACCTGTCCATTTTACATAATTTCTCTGGAATGACCAAATTGTCACAATCATCCAGAGTAGATAACACCTCCTTAAGCAGAGCGCTGAGATGTTCCAATTTAAATTTAAATGTAATAACATCAGGTTCAGCTTGTTGAGAAATTTTTCCTGAATCTGAAATTTCTCCCTCAGACAAAACCTCCCTAGCCCCTTCAGACTGGTGTAAGGGCATGTCAGAACTATTATCATCAGCGTCCTCATGCTCTTCAGTATCTAAAACAGAGCAGTCGCGCTTTCGCTGATAAGTGGGCATTTTGGCTAAAATGTTTTTAATAGAATTATCCATTACAGCCGTTAATTGTTGCATAGTAAGGAGGATTGGCGCACTAGATGTACTAGGGGCTTCCTGAGTGGGCAAGACTGGTGTAGACATAGAAGGGGATGATGCAGTACCATGCTTACTCCCCTCACTTAAGGAATCGTTTTGGGCAACATTATTATCAGTGGTATCATTGTCCCTACTTTGTTTGTCACATTTATCACATATATTTAAATGGATAGGAACCTTGGCTTCCGAACATACAGAACATCGTCTATCTGATAGTTCAGACATGTTAATAGGCATAAACTTGGTAACAAAGCACAAAAAACGTTTTAAAATAAAACCGTTACTGTCTCTTTAAATTTTAAACTGAACACACTTTTTTACTGAATATACGCAAAAGTATGAAGGAAATGTTCAAAATTCACCAAAATTTCACCACAGTGTCATAAAGCCTTAAAAGTATTGCACACCAAATTTGAAAGCATTAACTCTTAAAATAACGGAACCGGAGCCGTTTTTACATTTAACCCCTATACAGTCCCTGGTATCTGCTTTGCTGAGACCCAACCAAGCCCAGAGGGGAATACGATACCAAATGACGCCTTCAATAAGCTTTTTCAGTGGATCTGAGCACCTCACACATGCATCTGCATGCCTTGCTTCTCAAAAACAACTGCGCATTAGTGGCGCGAAAATGAGGCTCTGCCTATGACTAGGAAAGGCCCCCAGTGAAAAAGGTGTCCAATACAGTGCCTGTCCGTTTTTTTAACAATTTGCCAAGATTAAAATAACTCTCCTAAGTTATAAACCATTAAACATGCTTATATAGTAATCGTTTTGGCCCAGAAAAATGTCTACCAGTCTTTAAAGCCCTTGTGAAGCCCTTGTATTCTTATATTGAAAATTAAGAAAATGGCTTACCGGATCCCATAGGGAAAATGACAGCTTCCAGCATTACCAAGTCTTGTTAGAAATGTGTCATACCACAAGCAGCCAAAGTCTGCTCACTGTTTCCCCCAACTGAAGTTAATTCCTCTCAACAGTCCTGTGTGGAAACAGCCATCGATTTTAGTAACGGTTGCTAAAATCATTTTCCTCTTACAAACAGAAATCTTCATCTCTTTTCTGTTTCAGAGTAAATAGTACATACCAGCACTATTTTAAAATAACAAACTCTTGATTGAAGAATAAAAACTACATTTAAACACCAAAAAAACTCTGAGCCATCTCCGTGGAGATGTTGCCTGTGCAACGGCAAAGAGAATGACTGGGGAAGGCGGAGCCTAGGAGGGATCATGTGACCAGCTTTGCTGGGCTCTTTGCCATTTCCTGTTGGGGAAGAGAATATCCCACAAGTAAGGATGATGCCGTGGACCGGACACACCTATGTTGGAGAAAGTATTTTATTGCTGCAAAAACATTAAAAAATTAGGAAGCATCCCATAGTATAAAAAAGGCGAAGCACCAATGCTGACATGTTTCAGCCCTCAGGCCGTAATCGTAGCAGCAATAAAAGACTTCTTATCCTTATATCAGTGGCTCCACATCCTTTATTTTGTTTTATTACACCAGTTCCAGGAGCCACTGTTTATTCGCTTTGTTACCAGGTAGTACCTCATCCACTCCCCCTGTCACGCATTATACCGTTCGGATTCAGCTTTAGTGTATATATATATTTAGCAAACCAGAAGACAGCACTCACTGGACTTAAGTAATGCAAATAATGTTGTTTATTTAGTGACGTTTCGGGGAATGCTTATCCTCATTCAGCACCCTGGCATTTAAAGACTGTTTGTGAGAGTGCACCTTACACAGGTATATATATATATATATATATATATATATATATACACAGCCATCTTGGTGGTTCCAAAATTTCTAGCTCCAAGAGAGGTATCTTTTAGAAGGTAAACATCTTTATTTTGTAATAGCATCTGTAAAAACTAACTTTAATACCCTATTCTGCAATCAATAATGAGTAAGTACTATTATTTTCATTCATTATGGGCTCTTTAAGGTTGTGACAAACAGAGCGGCGCACATGGTAATGATGCGACTATGTGCGCTAAGTGCGTCCTGCCTTTTCATCTCTGGGCGCTCAGCTGCGTCAGGTCACGTAGCGGAGCGCTCAGAGTTTAAATATTTGAACTTCAGAAGCAATGTGACGCGAAGCAGCTGCTTCACAGCCTTTATAGAGAACAGTCTATGGCAGGGGCCTATAACAACCAATCAGAGTAAAGATCTCAAAAGGGTGGGAATTCCATGTTTTCTCCAAGTCTTAAAAACCTCTCCTCGTGAGAGTCATATTGCAATATCAGGATTTTTACTTTTAAATGCTCTTTATCATTTTATGATAAAGGTATACTGTAACTGGGCTGAGTACCTCATATACTTTAACTTTACTGGTGATTTGAATTTGATTTATTCTGGTTTAATGCTTTTATCTGTCATAGGGTGCATGGAGCTCCATGAATTTCAATTCTGAAGTTGTAAGGTGCCCAGTATAATCTGGTGTATTAATTTCATAAAACCTACTATCCTTTCTTACTAAAATGGGAGTAGCCTGTGGCAGATGTTGTACAGGCTCTACAAAGGATCCATCAGAATAACCGTCAGCAGTTAGGATAACAATTGTGGAAGAGTCCAGCAGATGACAGTGTGTCACTAATGTGTAGCCCTGTCAGGCCCATAAGTGTGGCTGGATCCACACTGAACTTACAAGTAGCCTGGTGTTGCAGCGTGTTGCTCGCCATCATGGCATTTTTTGTGTGGCTTAAAGGGACACTGTACCTACATTTTTTCTTTCGTGATTCAGATAGAGCATACTTAAGCAACTTTCTAATTTACTCCTATTATCAAATGTTCTTTATTCTCTTGGTATCTTTATTTGAAATGCAAAAATGTAAGTTTAGATGCCAGCACATTTTTGGTGAACAACCTGGGTTGTCTTTGCTGATTGGTGGATAAATTCATCCACCAATGAAAAAGTGCTGTCCAGAGTTCTGAACGAAGAAAAAAGCTTAAATGCCTTCTTTTTCAAATAAAGATAGCAAGAGAACGAAGAAAAATTGATAATAGGAGTAAATTAGAAAGTTGCTTAAAATTGTATGCTCTATCTGAATCACGAAAGAAAACATTTGGGTACAGTGTCCCTTTAACCCTAAACACCTAGGGCAAGATTACATATGAGGCGTCGCCTGCAAAAGCCGGCGACGCTGGTTTTTACATGGTTTTGGTATCACATATACAGCGTCGCATATAAATGTGGCGCGTATATTTCACCAGTTGGCTGCAATTTTTACTCCCTTAAACTAACATAGGACCGCGTCGCAAATCGGTATCACATATTCAGCGCAAGGACTTATGCGGTGAAAATGGAGACATTTTACTCAATTATCACCTCACCACACATAGATAGACGCAGCAAGCCTTGCGCTGAAAATGTGAGCACCGTAACTGGCTGAAAATAATAACTAACTAACACCTAACGCATGTGCAATATCTATCTGTCAACCGCCAACACCCACCCCAATAATTAATAAAATATATTAACCCCTAATCCGCCATTAACCCGCATTGCAATATGCCTAATAAATGTATTAACCCCTAATCCGCCATTCACCCACATTGTGATCTACCTAATAAAACTATTAACCCCTAATCCGCCATTAATCCACAACGCAATAAACCTAATACAACTATTAACCCCTAATTCGCCATTAACCCACACAATGCAATAATCCTAATAAATCTATTAATCCCTAATCTGCCAAATCCCCACAACTCAAATAACTAATTAAATTACTAAGCCCCCTAAGCTAACACCCCCTAAATTAGCCCCAATTACCTAAATTAAAAATTATTAAATTACAAACAATTAAAATAAAAAAGCTAACATTACTTAAAAATAAAAAAAATCTAAGATTAAATTAATCTTAGATTACAAAAAATAAAAAGTCTAACATTACATAAAATAAACCAAATTATCAAAAATAAAAAAATTAAACCTAATCCCTATGAAAATAAAAAAGTCCCCCTAATCTAATACTAAACTACCAATAGCCCTTAAGAGGGCCTTTTGTAGGGCATTGCCCTAAGTTAAACAGCTCTTTTCCTTAAAAAATACTAAGTCCCCCCTCTAACAGTAAACCCCCCCACCCTCCAAACCCCCCAAAATAAAAAACCTAACACTAAAAAATCCTAAACTACCCATTGCATTTGTGTAGGCATTTCCCTTAAAAGGGCATTCAGCTCTTTTAAGAGTGCTCAATAAATCCCTAATCAAAAAGAAAAAAAAAAAAAAGACTAATTCTAACCCCCCAAATAGGTACTCACCGTTCCTGAAGTCCGGCAGAAAAGGTCCTGTTCCAGGCGGTGCAGTCTTCTTCCAAGTGGCTTACATCTTCTTCCAAGCGGGACCTCTTCCTTCTTCATCCATGACCAAGCCGGCGTGGAGATGAGGGCGGAGTAGGACCGGCGACCGTGGAGCAATGGAGCGCTGAGAATCCTCTTTGTAAAATTGCCGCCGTACACTGAATAGTGAATTCAAGGTACGCGTTTAAATATGGCGTCCCTTGATTCTTTAAATTCAAATTAGCCAATAGGATGAGAGCTACTGAAATCCTATTGGCTGTTCAAAAATACTTTTAGAGGGGGGATTTAGTATTTTTTAAGGAAAAGAGCGGTTTATTGGTAGTTTAGTATTAGATTAGGGGGTGTTTTTATTTTGGGGGGGCTTTTTTATTTTTATAGGGATTAGGTTTAATTTTTTAATTTTTGATAATTTGCTTTATTATTTTATGATTTTTTTATTTTTTGTAATCTTAGATTAATTTAATCTTAGGTTTTTCTTATTTTTAAGTAATGTTAGATTTTTTTTTATTTTAATTGTAATTTAGTCATTTTTAATTTAGGTAATTGGGGTTAATTTAGGGCTGTTAGGTTAGTAATTTAATTAGTTATTTGCGTTGTGGGGGTTTAGCGGATTAGGGGTTAATAGATTTATAAGGTTTGTTGCGATGTAGATTAATGGTGGATTAGGGGTTAATAAGTTTTATTAGGTACTTTGCGATGTGGTTTAATGGCAGATTAGGGGTTAATAGTTTTAATAGGGACTTTGTGATGTGGGTGAATGGCGGATTAGGGGTTAGCACATTTATTAGGTAGTTTGCGATGTTGGGGTTGGCAGATTTAGGGGTTAATACTTTTATTAGGTAGTTTGCAATGTTGGGGCTGGCGGATTTAGGGGTTAATACTTTTATTAGATAGATTGTGATGTGTGTGAATGGCGGATTAGGGGTTAATAGTTTAATTAGGCATATTGCGTTGTGGGGGGGTTGTCGGTTTCTGGGGTTAATACGTTTATTCTTAGTTCCGATGGGGGTTTGATGGCGGATATAGGGGATTTACGTGTCGGGTTTATTTTTTGGAGGCGGGTTAGACTTTTACGGGAGATTTGAATTTTTTTTTTATTTTCTTAGGCGCCGGCAGTTTCTAAAGTGCCCTAAATCACTGACAAATCCAGACATTTGTATGGACGCTCATTTCTGGACATCGCTAGTTTATCCGACTTACGGCACATTATGAACTGCTGACGGGGTTTATGTGATACCCCGATGTGCGCGGGTTTCAGCAGTTGTGCTGAAGCTTGCGCCGCATATGTAATCTTGCCCCAAATCTGCTTTTGATTCACCTGTCAAATCTGGAGTGGATTAAAATGTATATTTTTAATCATGTTGTCTAGAGAGCATGGTATCTCAAGAATTCCTTTGAGTGGTAAAAACACATAAGTTAATTTAATGATTATTTAAAAAAAGAGGAGAGAATACCTCCAGGGTGGTAAATTAATATTAACTTACCAAGTATTATGGTGTAGATCCTAGAAGTAATTTATCAAAATTAATTCAAAAGAGAAGAATTGTGAAATCAAACTTATGTAGGTTTCACCAGAAATAGATAGGAAATTCAGCACTATTTTATAAATCAGTATAATTTTTTTATTTTTTATTAATTGATTGATTAAAAGTGCACATGAAGCATACATTTTTCATAAATGTTCCCTCTAGAACGCATGTAACCTGCAGGTACCCCTAACATCCCGCTAACCAAAGAATCCAGTATTAAGTTCCTCTACTATTTGACCGCGGAAAAGACAAAGGTCCTTGAGTACTGCTGGTGCCGCGGTCCAATCTACAAAGAGCCTGAGATTAAAGTTTGTAAGCACAGGACTTAAAGTGCGGTGGATGCCACGGTTAAGAAGCTGTCTACAATAGCGGAACAGTACACAAAAGCACACATGATGGGACTCTCCCTCTAAGTTAAGATAACCTTATCCACATTGATGTTACATGTGTCTAGGGAACTTTTTGTTTCTTAAATCCAGGAGGAAATATAATGGCTTGTTGAAATTTGACAACTTTGCTCTGAAACAGCGTGATTAACAATACTTTTGTTTTTGCTAATAGATGATACATTGGGCGCCATGTACTAAGGCGTCAATTTTTTCGCACAGACCGTATCGAAATAACCCGCCGGCATTCGCACCATGCGGATGGCACTTCGTTACATGAATGTACTAAAAACCAAGCCGTAAAATTTCGCGTCTATTGTGTGTCGAAGACAATCGGATTATTGATAACTTTGAAGCTTCGTTCGGCGCGAAAGAGCAAAGTTAAGAAGCAGTCTGCGACCTGATTGGTTTAGTTCTTTACCCACGTGACGATCTAGGTGTCATAATCGCCAGACAAGCGGCAACGTCTGGCTGCTGACATGTATCGAAAAAGCAGACTGGCTGATGCCAATTATAACGCTAGACACAGCTTGGAATGAACTGGTGGCAAAAAAGTGTAAGGCTGCCAACAGTTTTAATAGTCCGGGTATGGCTTGTGAACGCGCTGTCATTGGTTCAAGGTATTCTGCTATTTCATTGTAAAGTTGCATAATAGCTTCTCTATCCAAACCGAATCTCTGGATAATCTCTCGATCAGAAATGCTTTCCAAACCCATACGTGGAAGGAAAACTCTAGGGACTCTAATTCTTCTACCTCTCCTTCTCTGCAAGTTGTTAACCGGTGCCTGTATAGCCCTTCTTCCTCGTAATTGAATTAATCGGAAAAGAAACATGTGTAAAAGTGTCTCCATCTTCATTCACTGATCCAAAAACCAATAATGCTACAATAGTAGTCTAGTCCTTTCACTTAAGTACTTCTACCTGGCGTCAGGTTGATAACCCCTATAGTTTTCTATTGTATTCGCTACCTAAATGGTCGCGAAGGAAATCACGCGAAGTTACAGTGAAAGTTGGAGCGGGCGGATTAGTTGTAACATTCATAATTTCCGATTACAGCGAATTTACGTGCGATCGAACATGTAGTAAGTGGAAAAAGGCTTCGGAACGATGAGTTGAGTAAAATTACGATCGCTGATGAAAAATAGTGGTTTTTCGAGCAGATCGCAGATTGATACATACGAGAAGCAGATCGTGAGCGAATTTTGACGCGGAAATACAGACGGACGGTCACTTCGAAGCTTAGTACATGGCGCCCATTGACTGCTAACTGCTACACCATTTATTAAATGGACAGGAAACCACAAATTTTTCTTTCATGGTTCGGATAGAACATAAAATTTCAAACAACTTTCCAATTTACTTCTAATATCAAATTTGCTTAATTCTTTTGTTAGCCATTGCTGAAGGAACAGCATTCCACGACTGGCAGTTAGCTGAACACATCTAGTTAGTTGTCAATCATGAGACAAATATGTGCAGGCACCAATCACCAGATGGCTCCTACTAGTGTAGGATATGTGTGCATTCTTTTTCAACAAGGGATACCAAGAGAACAAAGCACATTTGAAAATGGAAGTGAATTAAAACGTTTCTTAAAATGACATGCTCTATCTCAATCATGCACATTTAATTTTGACGTTCCTATTCCTAAATAATTCATGTAAGATATACTAAAAACGTTCATCTTTTTTCTGCATGGTCATTTAAGTTTATGGACTGTTACCTGCATAGATATGGACGATAAAGCTGATGAGTTCTTAAAGCAGCAGCACAGCATTAATATAGTTTTAAAGTGAAGCATTTCTAGCAAAGTTATTGACTGTATAGAGTTTATTTTTTATTTATTTGTATGAAACATTTATGCTTTATGTGCAATACATTAATAAAATAAATAAGTGATACTGATTTATAAAAGAGTGCTTAATTCCCCATCGATTTTTTGTGAAATTTAATTTCGGGCTAGATTTGCCAGTTTGCAGGGCACGCTATAATAAATCAGCCATTACAAGTGGCTGGTTATTGCTACAGTGAGCTTGCGGTAGCAACTAGCGCTTATAAAATTAACCAGGGGTCAGATCCCAAACTTTGCACACTCAAATGTCCCGTGCTTGTACCTTGATAAACACTGCAGCCAAAGTAGAGCCATCTGCAAGCAATGGACATTTAAGTGTGCAAAGTTTGGGAACATGACAATTACTTTTCTTTGCTGCAGTGGCTCGCTCAGTCCCTGGATCTCATCCCTATTGAACATCTTTAGGATGAGCTGGAAAGGGCTATTCGCTGCAGGCCTACACCTCCATTGAATCTCCAGGAGTTGCGTTACACTCTCATGTCAGCATTGTACACAATACCTCCACAACGTTTTCAGCTTCTTGTTGAATCCATGCCTAGACTAATTCAGGCTGTTTTGAAGGTGAAAGGAGGCTCAACACGGTACTAGGTAGCTGTACATAATAAAGTGACCGCACAGTGTGTGTGTGTGTATATATATATATATATATATATTTTACACACACACCTAATTTTAACTTATTTAACTTCCATTAAAGTAAAAAAAGATAACCAAAATTCTATATTTTATAGGACAATTTTTATAGTGTAATAAAATAATTCACAGAGCTGTAACATTTTTGGTCTGGTTAAAAACTTACTTTATTATTACATATAGTGAGCTATGCATACTCACCCGTAACAGAAGGGTTGCGGCTGGCTAATTAATATTATGTCTGAAAATCCTACATTTGACATACATTTGTTAAGCTCTGAAATAGACTATCTTAGGTTCTGTGTTTCTTCAAGCTCAGCAAGGTGTGAATATTCTAGACACTTAGCAATAATTGACTAGCTACTTTCCAATGAGCATTACTTTTACCTTTAAAAAAAACAAAAAAACGAATGTGACAACCTGATAACATTTTAAATTTAAATAATATAAAACAGCTACCATGTTAGGTCTCTTGAAATCAGAAAGATATTATGCTAATCAAATCAGATTTCCAAATATTCACATTGCAAATGTATCAAAGTGATGAAGACATAAATAAATTCAGGAATATGTAATGTCATCTACCCTACCAGTTTTAGAAAGAAAAAAACATAAGAAAAGTTACAGTATGCAGTAAAAGACACTGTAGGAATAACCAATGAAGGCCAACAATAAAAAGCCACAAATCATTTGATACGCACACATCACAATATGCTACACTGACACTGCACACTATAACCGACGTGCCATTCAGTGACAATACCACTGATTAGTCCTCACAAGTCTGTGTTTAAAATGAAGCTCCAACAAACACATGAGTAAATAGACATGTCTCCTTCTGTTGGTCCAGTAATAGTAGTGTGCTAAACTGTAACTGCAAGAGGGTTGCATATCTTGCACAGTGAGATTAAAGGGGTTCTTGGAACAGACCTCAAACATTAATGTCACAGACTATTGTACAATAAATTGGGCTGCCTCTTGACTTTATAACTCTATGAACAGCTTAAAGGGAAATATAACTAACAATTCTACCATGCACATGAAGGAACACAATTTACAATGTTAAATATACTGTATATTGGTGCAATAAGATGTTTAAAGAGGCATATAAATATAGCATATATGTGCAAGAAAGCATTGCGCTGCAAAATAAATGTTTGTATGGTATATTTATCTAGCTAGATAACATTTCACAGGGTTTGTCAACTATCAACCAACTTCCTAAACACATGGAAGCTGCAGATCAATCATTTAAAAACCTTAAAGGGATAGTATACTCCAGATCCAGAAATGTTATTGTTTTAAAAAAAAAAAAAGATAGATAATCCCTTTATTACCCATTCCCCAGTTTTGCACAGCCATATGGTTATATTAAAATACGTTTTACCTCTGTGATTACCTTGTATCAAAGCCTCTGCAGACTGCACCCTTATTTCAGTCTTTTTTTTTAAAGTCATTTGTGTCAAATATTATAATATATATTCAGGAATGATCCTTTGGAGGACATCTTTCGGCAAATTGTATCTATATCCCATATGCATCTCCTTACAACATGTAAATACAATGCCTTGCAAAAGTATTCACCCCCCTTGACTTTTTACCTATTTTGTTACATTACAGCCTTAAGTTCAATGTTTTATTAATCTGAATTTTATGTGATGGATCAGAACACAATAGTCTAAGTTGGTGAAGTGAAATGAGAAAAATATATACATAAAACTATTTTTTAAAAATAGAAAACAGAAAATTGGCATGTGTGTATGTATTCACCCCTTTGTTATGAAGCCCATAAAAAGCTCTGGTGCAACCAATTACCTTCAG
Source organism: Bombina bombina (assembly GCF_027579735.1). Lineage (NCBI taxonomy): Eukaryota > Metazoa > Chordata > Amphibia > Anura > Bombinatoridae > Bombina > Bombina bombina. Next base: position 563,931,341 of record NC_069502.1, read on the forward strand.
AAGTCATATAATTAGTGAAATGGATGTCCCCCTGTGTGCAATCTATCACATGATCTGTCATTACATATACACACCTTTTTTAAAAGGCCCCAGAGGCTGCAACACCTAAGCAACAGGCACCGCTAACCAAACACTGCCATGAAGACCAAGGAACTCTCCAAACAAGTAAGGGACTCAGTTGTTGTACAAGTCAGGGTTAGATTATAAAAAAATATCCAAATCTTTGATGATCCCCAGGAGCACCATCAAATCTATCATAACCAAATGGAAAGAACATGGCACAACAGCAAACCTGCCAAGAGACGGCCGCCCACCAAAACTCATGGACCGGGCAAGGAGGGCATTAATCAGAGAGGCAGCACAGAGACCTAGGGTAACCCTGGAGGAGCTGCAGAGTTCCACAGCAGAGACTGGAGTATCTGTACATAGGAGGACAATAAGCCGTACGCTCCATAGAGTTGGGCTTTATAGCAGAGTGGCCAGAAGAAAGCCATTACTTTCAGCAAAAAACAAAATGGCACGTCTGGTCTGATGAGACTAAAATTGAACTTTTCGGCCATCAAAGAAAACGCTATGTCTGGTGCAAATCCAACACATCACATCACCCAAAGATCACCATCCCCCCAGTGAAACATGCATCATGCTGTGGGGATGTTTTTAAGCAGCCAGGACTGGGAAACTGGTCAGAGTTGAGGGAAAGATGGATGGTGCTAAATACAGGGATATTCTTGAGCAAAACCTGTACCACTCTGTGCGTGATTTGAGGCTAGGACGGAGGTTCACCTTCCAGCAGGACAATGACTCCAAGCACACAGCTAAAGCAACACTTGAAAGGTTTAAGGGGAAACCCGTAAATGTTTTGGAATGGCCTAGTCAAAGCCCAGACCTCAATCCAATAGAAAATCTGTGGTCAGACTTAAAGATTGCTGTTCACAAGCACAAACCATCCAACTTGAAGGAGCTGGAGCAGTTTTGCAAGGAGGAATGGGCAAAAATCCCAGTGGTAAGATGTAGCAAGCTCATAGAGACTTATGCAAAGCGACTTGGAGGTGTGATTGCTGCAAAAGGTGGCTCTACAAAGTATTGACTTTAGGGGGTGAATAGTTATGCACATTGACTTTTTCTTTTATTTTGTCCTATTTGTTGTTTGCTTCACAATATAAAAAAAAAACATCTTCCAAATTGTGGGCATGTTCTGTAAATTAAATGATGCAAGTCCTCAAACAATCCATGTTAATTCCAGGTTGTGAGGCAACAAAACACAAAAAATGACAATACTTTTGCAAGACATTGTATGTGGTTAGTATAGCTGCTAAAATTGGGTACCATTTACCCCTCTGTGTTACATTATGTGGGTACTGGTTAGTATTCGTGGTATGAGTCACCGATTAATTAGTGTAGTCGTGTTAAGCCTATTGTAGTGCAGCTATAAATTCTTCCCAATAAAATAACATATGGTGATAAAAGTCTATTTGATTTGTTTGTTAGAAGTGGTATTTGTCTAGAGATAACAATCTAGAAACATTTTGTCTCCATTCCGGAATTGTGGGAGTTTGTGTTGTTTTCCATAATCTAGGGATCAGCTGTTTGGCTCCGCTGATCATTAAGTAAAGTAATGCCAATCTCCCCAAGGCAGAACATACAGTGATCTGAGATGTCATTGCAGAAAATGCAGCATGTCTGCAGAAAGAGCAGGACACATGCAAGAACTGTAAGCAATTTAACTTTTCATCGCTGCTCCACATTAGGCTGTTCTCTGGCTGCACTGTGTAAGTTATCCTTACCACAGTACATACAGAGCAAAGTGCGGTTTGAAGTGAACAGTCAAATATTCAGTAGCGCTGCCAAGCAGTAGTGCATTAATTGACTGTCTCTCAGAAATTTTGTCAAGCCCGTCCCCTAGCCTTTCACAGTCTGCAAAGCTGTTTTATTCTGAATGTATGAGCAATGTACCTAATTTGCAATGCAATTTTTAACTACTGCACTATATTATAAAACTTTAAAATGAGCCATTCGAAAATATGTGTACCAGTGTTGTACTGTGTTTGGTAGTTTATCCTTGATCTCTGATTCTGGCAGTACTTTCCTGTTGTTTAGTAATGCGTGAGCTGGAATATGTTATTTCAGTTCTTTTGACAGACTTTTATTTTAGCCAATCAGTGCTGACTCATAGGTAAATCCACAGGAGTGAGCACAATGTTATCTAAATGACACACATGATCTAGCTCTGTTTAGCTGTGAAAAACTGAGATAAGTGGCAGCCTTCAATGGCTTAGAAATTAGCATATGGGACTACCTTGGTTTAGCTTTCAACAAAGAATATCAAAAGAACAAAGCAAATTTCATAATAAAAGTAAATTAAAAAGTTGTTTAAAATTACATGCCCTATCTGAATCATGAAAGTTTAAATTTGACTAGATTATCCCTTTAAGACTGGACTGAGATTTTGGCTAGGTAATCTAAAATGTAATACTTATCTGCATGAAGAATTACTGTCCAATTTACCATGTCACTAAACCCAAATTAGCACTGCACCAACTTCTTTGAGAACTTCATGACTGTTAGCTCCTCTCTGAATAATAATGTAAGAAATTGCTGTCTTATAGTCTGGGAAACTCTTCCTAATAAATATTTAAACGCAGGATAGATTGTTCAAAACTCTTTTTCAATTGCACAAATTGATCTCGACTGCTAGTTTGTCTTTACTTGAATTCAAAAGTGGTCTGACGAAGTCTTTTGATGAGATTCTGAGTCTCAAACCACCATTTCAAATGTTATCTGACAAATGGAGGAAAAAGGAATTCTCAGAGAAAGACTGGTACCTCTTGTTCTTTTAGTTGACAAAGAACTGCTGCAATATATGCATCCACCATCCTGCCGATAGGATTACACACCTACTCAGAGTTAAATTTACATTTTGAGTTTAAGAGGTTTAAAAGACGTAAAATAAATTTGACAATGGTACCCAGAAAAACAGATTGACTTATGGCCAGATTACGAGTGGCGCTCTAACAGTTGCATCAGAAGTAGCACGCATATTACAAGTTGAAAATAAATGTGCTTGCTCGAGAGCAATTGAATTTAACGTGCATTGGGTTACAGCGACCTCAGAGCTCTGGTTAATACTTACGCTTGCACAAAACACATTCAAAATTCATTTAAAAGTACAGTTACACTCATAATAACACAATCTAATACAATTATTGAAAAAAAATGCAAAAAGCATAATTTATGCTTACCTGATAAATTTATTTCTCTTGTGATGTATCGAGTCCACGGATTCATCCTTACTTATGGGATATTCTCCTTCCCTACAGGAAGTGGCAGAGAGAGCACCCACAGCAGAGCTGACTATATAGCTCCCCTCTTAGCTCCACCCCCCATTCATTCGACCGAAGGCTAGGAAGAAAAAGGAGAAACCATAGGGGGAAGTGGTCACTGAAAGTTTAAAAAATAAAAATATATATGCATGTCGTAATAAACAGGGCGGGCCGTGGACTCGATACATCACAATAGAAATAAATTTATCAGGTAAGCATAAATTATGTTTTCTCTTGTAAGATGTATCAAGTCCACGGAGTCATCCTTACTTATGGGATACCAATACCAAAGCTTTAGGACACGGATGAAGGGAGGGACAAGACAGGGACCTTAAACAGAAGGCACCACTGCTTGTAGAACCTTTCTCCCAAAAATAGCCTCCGAAGAAGCAAAAGTATCAAATTTGGAAAATTTGGAAAAAGTATGAAGCGAAGACCAAGTCAACAGAAGCCTCATTTTTAAAAGCCCATGTGGAAGCCACAGCTCTAGTAGAATGAGCAGTAATTCTTTCAGGAGGCTGCTGTCCAGCAGTCTCCTAGGCCAAACGGATGATGCTTTTCAGCCAAAAGGAAAGAGGTAGCCGTAGCCCTTTGACCTCTCCGTTTACCAGAATAAACAACAAACAATGAAGATGTTTGACGAGAATCTTTAGTTGCTTGTAAGTAGAACTTTAAAGCACGAACCACATCAAGATTGTGCAACAGACGTTCCTTCTTTGATGAAGGATTAGGACACAGAGAAGGAACCACAATCTCTTGATTGATACTCTTATTAGAAACAACCTTAGGAAGAAAACCAGGTTTGGTACGCAAAACCACCTTATCTGAATGGAAAATAAGATAAGGGGAATCACAATGTAAAGCAGATAGCTCAGAAACTCTTCGAGCCGAAGAGATAGAAACTAAGAACAAAACCTTCCAAGATAGAAATTTAATATCTATGGAATGCATAGGTTCAAACGGAACCCCTTGAAGAACTCTAAGGTCTAAGTTTAGGCTCCAAGGCAGAGCAGCAGGCTTAAATACAGGCTTAATTCTGACCAAAGCCTGACTCAAAGTTTGAACGTCTGGGACATCTGCCAGACGTTTGTGTAGTAGAATAGATAAAGCAGAAATTTGTCCTTTTAGAGAACTAGCTGATAATCCCTTCTCCAAACCCTCTTGGAGAAAAGACAATATTCTAGGAATCCTAATCTTACTCCACGAGTAGCCTTTGGATTCACACCAAAAAAGATATTTGCGCCAAATCTTATGATAGATCTTCCTGGTGACAGGCTTTCTAGCCTGAATCAGGGTATCAATGACCGACTCAGAGAACCCATGCTTTGATAGAACTAGGCGTTCAATCTCCATGCAGTCAGACGCAGAGAAACTAGATTTGTATGTGAGAACGGACCTTGGATTAGAAGGTCCCGCCTCATTGGCAGGGTCCACGGTGGAACCAAGGACATGCCCACTAGGTCTGCATACCAAGTCCTGCGTGGCCACGCAGGTGCTATCTGAATCACCGAAGCTCTCTCCTGCTTGATTCTGGCAACCAGATGTGGAAGGAGAGGAAGCGGTGGAAATACGTAGGCCAGATTGAAGGACCAAGGTACTGCTAGAGCATCTATCAGTACCGCCTTGGGATCCCGGGACCTGGACCCGTAACGAGGAAGTTTTGGCATTCTGACGAGACGCCATCAGATCCAATTCTGGTGTGCCCCATAGCTGAATCAGCTGAGCAAATACCTCCGGATGGTGTTCCCACTCCCCCGGATAAAAAGTCTGACGACTTAGAAAATCCGCCTCCCAGTTCTCTACTGCTGGAATGTGGATTGCTGAGAGATGGCAAGAGTGATCCTCCGCCCATCTGATTATTTTGCTTACCTCCATCATCTCTAGAGAACTCCTTATTCCTCCTTGATGATTGATATAAGCTAGAGTCGTGATGTTGTCCGACTGAAACCAGATGAATTTGGCTGCAGCCATGCCTGAAGCGCATTGAATAGCGCTCTCAGTTCTAGTATTTTTAACGGAAGAAGAGATTCCTCCCGAGACCATAAGCCCTGTGCTTTCAGGGAGTTCCAGACTGCACCCCAGCCTAGCAGGCTGGCATCTGTCGTTACTCTGGCCTGTGGAAGTACATTCCCTGAGACAGGTGGTCCTGAGACAACCATCAGAGAAGAGAATCTCTGGTCTCCTGGTCCAGATGCAGTTGAGAAGATAAATCTGCATAATCCCCATTCCACTGTTTGAGCATGCATAGTTGGAGTGGTCTGAGATGTAGGCGGGCAAAAGGAACTATGTCCATTGCCGCTGCCATGCCGTGTGAGACTTGGCAAGTTGGAAAGTCGACGCTTGAATTAAGATGTTGTCTAGATAAGGCGCCAATGCTATGCCCCGAGGTCGTAGAAATGCCAGAAGGGACCCTAGCACCTTTGTGAAAATTCTTGGAGCCGTGGCTAACCCGAAGGGAAGAGCCACAAACTGGTAATGCCTGTTTAGAAAGGCAAATCTGAGAAATTGATGATGATTTCTGTGAATAGGGATGTGTAGATACGCATCCTTTAAGTCCATGGTAGTCATATATTGACCTTCCTGGATCAGAGGCAGAATAGTCCGAATGGTCTCCATCTTGAATGATGGAACCCTGAGAAACTTGTTTAGAATTTTGAGATCCAAGATTGGTCTGAAAGTTCCCTCTTTTTTGGGAACCACAAACAGGTTTGAGTAGAACCCCCATGGTAAGTAGATCTTCTATACAGCGTAAGAACGCCTCTCTCTTTGTCTGGTTTACAGACAATCGAGAAATATGAAATCTCCCCCGTGGAAGGGAGTCTTTGAATTCCAGAAGATATCCCTGGGACACAATTTCTAAAGCCCAGGGATCGTGAGTATCTCTTGCCCAAGCCTGAGCGAAGAGAGAGAGTCTGTCCCCTACTAGATCCGGTTACGGATCGGGGCTACCCCTTCATGCTGTCTTAGAAGCAGCTGCAGGCTTCTTGGACTGTTTACCCTTGTTCCAAGCCTGGTTAGGTCTCCAGACTGACTTGGATTGAGCAAAATTTCTCTCTTGCTTTGCCTTGATTCTGTCCATAATATCCTTTAATGGAGTCTCCATCTGAAGAGCCTCTTCTAGAGCCTCAAACCAGAAAGCAGTTGCAGTAGTTACAGGAACAATGCACGCAATAGGTTGAAAAGAAAAACCCTGATGAACAAAAAATTTCTTCAGGAGACCCTCTAATTTTTTATCCATAGGATCTTTGAAAGCACAACTGTCTTCGATAGGTATAGTTGTATGCTTAGACAGAGTAGAAATAGCTCCCTCCACCTTAGGGACTGTCTGCCACAAGTCCCGCATGGTGTCAGATATGGGAAACATTTTCTTAAAAACTGGAGGAGGAGAGAACGGAATACCTGGTCTATCCCACTCCTTAGTAATAATATTCACAATCCTCTTAGGAACTGAAAAAACATTAGAGTAAACAGGAACCTCTAAGTATTTATCCATTTTACACAATTTCTCTGGAACCACTATAAGGTCACAATCATCTAGAGTCCCTAATACCTCTCTGAGCAATAAGCGTAGGTGTTCAAGCTTAAATTTAAAGGCCGTCATATCAGAATCTGTCTGAGGAAGCGTCTTTCCTGAATCAGAAATTTCTCCCTCAGATAACAAATCCCTCACCCCTACTTCAGAGCATTGTGAGGGCATATCAGATACGGCTACTAAAGCGTCAGATGGCTCAGCATATTTTCTAAACCCAGAGCTGTCCCGCTTTCCTTGTAAACCAGGCAGTTTAGATAAAACCTCTGTGAGGGTTGTATTCATAACTGTGGCCATGTCTTGTAAAGTAAAAGAATTTGACGTACTAGAGGTACTTGGCGTCACTTGTGCGGCCGTTACTGGTTGTGACACTAGGGGAGAGCTAGATGGCGAACCCTCATTTACTTCTGACTGAGAATCATCTATTGCTCTATTTTTAAGTGCTAATATATGTTCTTTATAGTTTATAGACATATCAGTACAATTGGGACACATTCTAAGAGGGGGTTCCACAATGGCTTCCAAACATATTAAACAAGGATTTTCCTTGGTGTCAGACATGTTAAACAGGCTAGTAATGTAACAAGCAAGCTTGGAAAACACTGTAATCAAAGTAAAAAACACTTAGAAATAAAACGGTACTGTGCCTTTAAGAGAAAAAAAGCTGCACCAGTTCTGCAAAACAGTGTAAAAATTCAGTAAACTTAACGAAATTTTTACAGTAGCATTCTAAAAGGCTTAGTAACTTTGCACAGCTATGTAAATAAACAATTAACCCTTTAATGGCAAAAACGGATTGAAAAAAACGTTAAACCCACTAAAAAAAGACTTCCAGCACCATGCCACAGCTTTGCTGTAGCTCCTACCTGCCCTTCAGAACGATTTGTGGGGGAAAAAACTTCCTTAACAACCCTCAAACACAGCAGAAACGACAGGAGAAGCAGTGATATGTCTCAGAGGAAAGGAAACTACGCAACTGAGGCGTGAAAATAGGCCCCTCCCACCTCACTCGATGTTTTGAGGCCTAACAGACAAACACTAGAGTGTCTCTAAATTAACCATGTGAGTTACAAAACTTAAAACCAAGCCACAATGACCCCTTTAGTCCCTTCAAAAAACGTTATAAATGCATCAAAAAACAAAACGTTTTTTCCTAACAGTGTCACCAGTAACTAATGAGCCCTTCAAGCAAGCTGAAATTCCTATTAAAGTATCTGAATACAGCTTACCCTTCCCTCATGGGGATATTGCCAGCCTTTTCTAGATTTAACACAGTCTGTCTAGAAAAATAGACTGAACATACCTCATATGCAGCTTAGTCTGCAAACTGTTCTCCCAACTGAAGTTTTCCAATACTCTTCAGGCCTTGTGAGAACAGCAGTGGATCTTAGTTACAAAGTGCTAAGATCATCATCCTCCTTGCAGAAATCTTCATCCCTTTTCTGCCAGAGAGTAAATAGTACACACCGATACCATTTAAAATAATAAACTTTTGCTTGAGAAGTAAAAATCTAACATCTTAGTCACCACATAGCTCTTTGCCCTTCCTAGCAGTTAAGCAGGCAGAGAGAATGACTGGGGGGTGGAGCTAAGGGGGGAGCTATATAGACAGCTCTGCTGTGGGTGCTCTCTCTGCCACTTCCTGTAGGGAAATAGAATATTCCATAAGTAAGGATGACTCCGTGGACTCGATACATCTTACAAGAGAAAAAGGTATATAGGCTCAAAGCTACACATACATATGTGTTGGTGAGGTAGCTCAGTTGGTAAATGCCCTAACTACAAAAAAGCTTGTTTAAAAAAAGCCCAAAAGGGTGAAACGCGTTGAATGGGACCTGCTACACTATACTAAACTTCATTTACCACAAAAGTCAAAAAGCTGTGTGACCCTGCAACTTAAAACTTTTCTCCTGACCCTGCAACTTAAAATCTACCTTTGGTAACTTCAGGGAACACGGTGTTACTGCTAAACACTGACCAAAGATTTCTTCAAACCTCAAGAAGTCTGAGGGAACCCAGATGAAAGTAATATTTGGGCTATAAGAAGAAAGGAAAACAAAAAAGGATAACTACATCACCAGAACGGATCATCACCCCTGAACTCTCAATCAAAGAGAAGGTCAGGTGACTTATCAGAAGCACCAGGATCTAACAGTCTGTGAATCCCTCACAGTGAAGAATATCAGCGGTTGCAACCAGGACAGATTAAGGTACCTCTACACTAATTTGCACTGCGGTTTTTAAATCACGCAAACTGAACTTTAAAGACATCAAGGTATTCATATGCTAAATTAACCATTTCCATTAACCACGATTGTTTTGGCACTAAAATCAGAATAACGGCTGTTTTTTGCCTTTTAACTATCCAGCACACTTGAGCCAATTATATGTCCAAGGAGAGTAACTGTGTAACTTTATAAACGATATTTGTTACCAAAGAACTGCAAAGCTGTTACGCTAAATTTCTAATTACAGTTGTATCAAAGCCGTTACGCTCACCTTCTAATTACAGTTGAATAAATCTGAACAGTAGCACTGAATCTATTTGCTTTTAATATATTAAGATTGATACATTTGTGCCTTTTAAATATTCAATTCACCAATTTGTTGCTTACCATATGTTATCTATAGAATTAATTCTTTTAAACCTGGAATTCTAGGGTTTATAAATATATTGTTCTAGTCTGTTTTTATAAGTGTTGTAAAAGGGAGACGTCCCTTTATTAATTAGGAATAGCATTTGCTGTTGTTTTTATGTGTTATAAGAATTTTTAAATAAACAAGATTGTATAATACATTAGTTAGATTGGCATCAACATTTCCAAGCTTTTATTAGCGCTGCTAAATAAACCCCATTTGTTCCTCTTATCCACAATTTAGTTCTCTTTGAGGGAAGAACTTTTTTAGCAGCAGGAATCCATCATTAGGCGCTCCTATCACACTACACATAAAAAAAAATCCAAGGTCACATGTTCAAATCCCGGTAGGGCCGACTCAGCCCTTCATCCTTCCGAGGTCGATAAAATGGGTAACATTAAATTGGGTAATAATAACAACTATTATTATTCAACTGCCGATATGGTTAATTCCCGAGAGCGAGCGCTGAAAACGCGCTTTGAGTCCCACTGGGAGAAAGGCACTATATAAATACTAGTTATTATTATGTCTATATGTATTTACAGACATAAATAGATATTTCTCTCTCTCTCTCTCTCTCTCTCTCTCTCTCTCTCTCTCTCTCTCTCTCTCTCTCTCTATATATATATATATATATATATATATATATACACACACACACACAAACAATTTAAAGTAAATCATTCTACAGCAAGAAAGATTATTCACAAGTAAAAAACATTCAAGACAGTTGTCAATCTTCCCAGGAGTGGACGTCCCAGCAAATTCACCCCCAAAGGTTGAGTTACATGTCAGACTCTACAGGCCCCAGTTAGCATGTTAAAAGTTCATGTACAATTAGAAAAAGACTGAACAAGTATGGTTTGTATGGAAGGGTTGCAAAAATGATTATTTCAAGTTATTGCTGCTAAAGGTGGTTCTACGAACTATTGAATCATAAGGTATATTTAGTTTTTCCACACATGGGTTCTCCATGTTGGCTTTATTTTTTTTAAATACATGTGTTGTTGTTCATCTTAGTTGTATTTACCTAATTTCAAGACCTGCTAAGGACCAGATGATTGTTATTATGTCCTATGTAAAAGCATAAAATTCAAAGAAGGTGTACTTTATTTTTTTCATGACTGTGAGTATATATATATATATATATATATATATATATATATATATATATATATATATATATATATATATATATATATATAAAATCATATTGATATCTAGGTATAGATATATATCTTACCAAAAACCATCAGATATATAATGAAATATGTATTTAATAATAAATAGAACATATTCTGCTATGTTAAAAACACTGGAATGTGAAATATTCATATTTCATGTCAGGTTAGCGCACTTGAGAAGAGAAAATTCCACTGGGTTTGCTTGACTTGTTGGGTGTTTTTCCCCACTTTTCTTGCTCCATTGAAGTCTATGGAAGAATACTTTGAAGCAATTGCGATATTGTAACTTTGGCTTTTTGTGTGCGTTAGGTTAGTTAGTGCACAAGTAAAATTTTTATTTATTCAGCTTAGTTAGCGAGCGTGAGAGATAAATAATGCTCCACTCGTAATCTAGCCCTTAGCTTCAATAGCGGTTTCTCTGTGATTACAATTCAACCATGAAGCCGGCACATTATTAATACTTTTTGTATCTGTAAATGAGAATATTCCTCTGAGTTGACCACAAACAAAGGAAATCAAAGGTACTGTAAAGATTGTCTGCCAGTGTAATATGGAAGTATCTGAGATCAATGCAAACCAGAAATATATTCAAAGTGATTAGTTTGATAAGGGCCCTTATATCTAGAAATTGCCTTTAAGAGACATATTTTCTCTTTACAAGGAATAGCCTAGAATAAAACCTTGTTTGTGCTGGGGAACTGGTACCTCCTGTTTTATATGCAACTGCTGCAGTTGACTTTTTTACGTATTGAGAAATGATAGCTTACTGTCAGGATCTAGTGGGAGTGTTGGATGAACAACTCATGGTAGTGGTGGCAGATAGCTAGGGGCGTAAACCCTGAAACTTCACTGAATAAACCTTTGCTGTGCTAAAATCCAGAGAGTGCAATTTTTTTTTTTTTTTAAATAAATAGATTTATTATATATTTCCTGGACATAATGATAGTTCTGAAAGTTTATTTTCTGATCAGTTTCTTTATCAAGATTTTGACAGGTACATACATTATGTAAATAATCAGTGTGTCCAGTTAGACTTGGAAGAAGTGGAGGAAACATTTCACAACAATTAAGGAAAAAACGTTTAAAGTGATTCTTAGGATCAGAAATTTTACCCAACAAATTATATGTACTGTACATACAGTACCTGGCTGAAAAGCCAAATACGGACATAAAGATCTTTCAATATTACATATCTCATTAATTCAATATGCTGTACATCATGATGATTCCTTGACAGTAAAAACAAAATTTTATTTATGGGGGGCAAGTAACATATCTAAGTGTAATCAAACATATTCCTACATTAAAAAATAATTTTATCAAAACCTGATTCCAATTACAGCTCTGAATAATTATATTAATGACAAACACTGAAATTGCACTTTGACAATTATATTTGCAGTCCTTAATCTACTTGACTCCAGGAAATGTGTGTTCTCAGAGCTTTTCAATCAGGCCCCTTTTTCCGCGAGTGTTTATACTTGTCTACGTATGCTTTCACAAGATTTGCCACTTTAGATGAATCAACTTTACCACTCTTACTGTGGCAAACCTTATCTACTGCTTTCTTTACAATTTCCTTATATTCTTCTTTCGTTATATCTTTATTTTGGTAGTATGGTTTTATGGCCATTTTTACTTCTTGTGCTGCTCTTTCTTGTATTTGTACTTTCTGTATTTTTCCATCCGACTGTGAAGCAACACAACTGACTTGTTGAGATGGAGGTGGTGGGGGTGGAGGTGGTGGCAATCCCTGAGGTCCACTGGTGGAATCAGATACCTTAGTACGAGGTACCCCTTGCTGAAGTTGCACACGTACAGAAGGATGAACATTATATGGATTATGCTGAACATTCACCAAGGGGGGGTGAACACTCACTGTATATGGGAAAATATTCATAGATTGGACTGGTGCATTCCTTTGTGAATGAGCATTCAATTGCAAGGGCTGGTTATTCTTCTGCGGAGGTGGGGCAGCGATTTGTGGAGGTGTGGCAGCAATCTTTGGAGGAGGTGCATTCCTTGATGGAGAGAGAGCAGAAACTTGAGGTGGGGCATTCCTCTGTGGAGAAGGAATAGTCATTTGTTGGGTATTCCTTTGTGAAGTCAAAGCAGTAGAAACATGCAAAGCACTCATATGTGGAGGGGCATTCATTTGTGGAGGGGGAGCATTCATTTGTGGAGGGGGAGCATTCATTTGTGGAGGGGGGGCATTCATTTGTGGAGGGGGAGCAATCATCTGTGGGATATTGATCTGCAGAGGAGCAGACATTTGTGGGATGTTCATCTGTGGAGGCAGAGCATTCATTTGTGGTGGTGGAGCATTCATCTGCGGAGGTGGAGAAGTAATCTGTGGTGCATTTATCTGCGGAGGTAAACCGATCAGCGGTGGGGCATTCATCTGTGGAGGTAAAGCAGTCATCTGATGAGCATTCAGCTGTGGAGGAGGAACAGTAATCTGAGGGTCGTTAATTTGTGATGGAGCAGTCATCTGTGGAGGTGGAGTATTCATTTGACTCTGGATCACATTTAAAGGGATATGAGAGCCTTCATTATGCTGACTTGCTTGATCATCAAGGGTATGATCTGGGTCTGAAGGTTCATCCTGCTTTGGCCATCCAGACTGTAAACCTGTGGTTCTTCCTCTCTTTGAATTTTTTGAATAGTAATTTTGTACATCTGCAGGTAATGTTTTTCTTACAGCCCAACTTGATGTAGACGACCACCCAGATCGGGCAGCAGGTGAACCAAATTGATCCTGCTCAAATTTAGGCTTGTAATTTCTTGGCTCTGGGAACCTTGATTGCTCATACCCTGAATTCCCTGAAAAAGATGATCTATTATTCCAACGACTTTCATTCTGGTCTCCATGATTAAATGCACCATGAAAACCACCACGGCCACGAAAACCACCACCTCTTGGTGAATGCCAGTCCAAGTTAGCATATTTATTCCAAGAGTCCCTGGAATTATATTGGTTATCTTCCCAGTGAGAACCTCTATAAGATTGTCTAGGTCTATCCTGACCTCGGCCTCTATGCTTAACAGATTTCTGTTCGACTACCCAGTCTGGGTAATCATTTTTATTTTTATCTTCATAATGCTGTTCAAATTTATCTTTATTTATATCCTGCCAATCATTTCTGAAATACTCTCTTGGTCTGTCTTGTTTGTTACGTTTGTATCTTTCATTCCCTCTTGATCCCTTAAAGTTATCTGGTGGCCATCTTTCCTTCCAGGGAGGAGAAAAGCAAACCTTCTCATTCCTTTCAGGAGCAATACACCTGTTTCTTATCTTGGAACGATTTTCAGATCTAGAACGAGATCTGGTTCTAGATCTAGAGTGAGATTGTTTCCTGGTTCTATGGTCTCTGCTTCTTCCTTTCCACTGTCCACCTTTCTCGCGTTCATCTCTCTCTCTGCTGCGGGATCTAGATTTAGATGTAGGTTTAGCAGGGGAGCGGGATCTAGATTTAGATGTAGGTTTAGCAGGGGAGCGGGATCTAGATTTAGATGTAGGTTTAGCAGGGGAGCGGGATCTAGATTTACATGTAGGTTTAGCAGGGGAGCGGGATCTCTGCCTTTCTTTGACTTCACTTTTACTACGTGACCACTGAGTGGAAGGAGAATGAAATCTAGACTTTCTAGTTCTAGAATCACTCTTTATTTTATCATTATTTATTTGCTTTGGCTCTGTATTTGGGGAGTTCAATTCTTCCGTTGTACAAATTGCTACTTCTGAATTAAGGTTCAATCTTTCCTTTTGCGTTACTTCTAAATCAAGTTTAAAATTTTCCTTTACTTCTGAAGGATGATCAATTTCAGAATAATTTTGATCACTAAGAGAGTCACACTGCATTGCTACAGAATCATAGTCATCATCACCCAAAACTGTTGGTTGCTCACAGTTTATTATAGAAGCATTTCCATTTTCGTTATTGTCTGGTAATGTTATTTTACACTCATCTAAAACAGCAGGTGGCTTTAGAGAGCTTTCAAAACTTTCGATTGAAGTCGAATTTTCTTTTGTTTCTATAATTTCTGAAATATTTTCACAAATGTCAAGGACATTTTCTGTTATATCTGTTTGGGCAAACTCTGTATCTTCATCACTTTTATTTACAGACTTTTCAGAAGATGTATTCTCCTCACTGTCCTCTAGTATACATGTTGCAGTGGCACTTTCTTCAAAACATTCTGTTTGTTCGGTTTCTTTAACAGAACCAGCTAAGTTATTTATCTGTATATCCAGATTAGATTTTTGCTCCAATATAAATGTATCCATAGGAACAACCACATTTAACTCTGTTGAAATATTTGTTTTAGAAGAATCTTCAGAAGAAGCAGGTTCTAAAATGCAATTCTCTCTTGTATCATCATGATCTTTATTTGAACACACAACTTCAGATTGCTCAACTCTATTCAGGGTGAAAGAAATTAAAGAGCCTTCACTGTGGTTGTCAACATTTTCTGAGGGGGTAGGTGACAACAGCTCTGCATTCTCTAAAACTGAGACATCCGTGTTATCTTCTGAATGCTGCTCTTTCAGTGAGATGGAAGATTCTAGAACTTCATGCTTGCTATCTTGCAAGTTTTCTTCAAGAGAATCTAGCACACACAGGCCTTTGGGCTCCTGATGCTCAGAATCAGAAGAAAGTACAGAATCCTCCACTTCAATTTCTTGTTGCATCATCGGAGAATGGAAAGACTGAGATGACTCATTTTCTGAGCTGTGGTTATTTTTAGAAAATGGAGAACCTGGAGTTTCTATTCCTTCTAAATCCTGCTTTTCAGAGGTAGAAGCACATTCCTGTTCTTGCTCTGTTTGCATTTCAGTATCCGATAAGTCTTGCAACTGCGCTGTTTCTGACTCCAAATGAATTTCAGATGCAGGAGAAGCTGGTAATAAATCCTGTTTAAACATCTCATTTTTTAATACAGGAGTTGCCAAAACCACAATTCTGCTCACTTTGTAAAGACGGATAATGCGGCAAGTCAACATCCGATTGTTTAAGGGAGGACAGTGAAGCAAGTTGCTCCTTAGACATATTCTCAATAGAAGGAGAAGATGGGGACTTACCACACTCTACCTTGCTAGCACAAGTTGCTTCAGTATCAGACTTAACTATATCCATTTCTGATTGAATTTCTTCAGATAACTTTTCCTCAGATTCTTGTTCTGTTTCATTTGCAGAGTTGGCCTCACTTTCACTAGATACCTCTTCTGTTTGTGCAGAGGATCTAAGACGCCTTCTAACTTGAGATCCCTTTTTAGTTGGCCTTTTCCTTTGTTTTGGGGTCTGCTTTAAACAGTTTTCAGATGAAGAAACATTTGTAGACGAGCTGTTGCATCCAGAAGTATCACGATCAGAATTACTGGATTTTGGTGAGCCTTGAGACTCACCCATATCTTCAGATTTGCTATTTCTCGTGGATCGCCTTCTAGTGCTTGAATATACAGGCTTTTTTTTTGTTCCTCTTCTATTCGATGACCCAGATGTGGTCTGCTTCTTTTCTGTGCCTTCCTGAACAGCAGACAGAACGCACATTCTCTTTGAGAAACCTTTATTGTGGACTGAAAAATAATTTAAATGGAAGATGAATTCATTAAGTCTTGATGAAACCACAGGACGGGTTAGTGTTCCAGTGTCCATAGAAAAACAAGTGCTTTGAATGCCGGGCATTACAGAACGGGATTGCAAATATTTCATTTCTTCTCTTTTCTGAATAATTAAATCCATTTCCTTGTTTTCGGATACTTCTGCATTGATATCAGTGCAGTATGGTATGACTGGAATCAAAGAGCTTGGTTTACATGAAGCAGCGATATCCGTAAAACAACTGCTAGTACAGCTTAAACTGTTTATCTCTGGTTCAGATTCATTTTTCTCTTTATTTATTATGCATCCTTTTTGTACCTTGTCACACTCTAAACTTTGATTTTGTAATGCACGGTCTGCTTCTGTTCTGATGCATATTTTGTTACAGAGAGAGCAAAGGGAACAACTATGATTGCAACTGGAGTAGCAGCTGTCGTGTGTTTCTTTCAGTCTTCGAGACTTTACTTGGATCTTTGTGAATGCCCCACTTTGATTGATTTTATAAACTGCTTTGAAAAGTTTTCGATCAACAGGACAGGATGTGGATGTTTCAGACCACTTTAGAATACATGCCACACAGAATGCATGGTAACAATTTTCAGGAATGCCAACATCTTGTGCAAGAAAGTTCAGACAAATGGGACATCTCTGCTTCGCATAACTGGATACATCATTAGTTATACTTTTATTTTCCTCATCTTGGTCTTCTGCTCCAGGTGTGCATACTAGTTTGTTCTTCATTTTTTTTTTTGCGGAAACTGCAAACGAGCACAGCATAGACTTCTTCACCCTAGCCAGCTCCAGGCCTACACCCGCACTCAGCTCCTGGGCCTGCTGACAGATCCCGGCCGGTACGTGCACAAGGCACAGCCTCCTGCTCTAGTCCGAATCAACGTGTGTCCGTACAGTCCATGCAGGGGACCAGAAAACAAGGAGCAACGTAGTTTCACTGCCCCACGTTCATAGAGACCACATGTCCGGCCCGACAACAACGAACGTAAACGTTACTTACAACTCCTGGCAGCACTCTACGACCCACCTCAAAGCACAAAAACAACAGTCGCCATCTTTTCGGTGAATTCCGGGAGGGGTCTGGTCGGGGGTAACCAATCAGCGGCGATAATACGGAAAAAAAAAAAAAAAAAAAAGAGTGCAATTTTTTTTATGAATATACATACAGTCGGATGCAAAAGTTTAGGCACCCCTGACAATTTCCATGATTTTCATTTATAAATAATTGGGTGTTTGGATAAGCAATTTCATTTTGATCTATCAAATAACTGAAGGACACAGTAATATTTCAGTAGTGAAATAAAGTTTATTGGATTAACAGAAAATGTGCAATATGCATCAAAACAAAATTAGACAGGTGCATAAATTTGGGCACCCTTGTCATTTTGCTGATTTGAATACCTGTAACTACCTAGCACTGATTAATTGGAATTGGTTTAGTGAGATCATTGAGCTTTGAACTTCATAGACAGGTGCATCCAATCATGAGAAAAGGTAGTTAAGGTGGCCAATTGCAAGCTGTTCTCTTTGACTCTCCTCTGAAGAGTGGCAACATGGGGTCTCAAAATAACTCTCAAATGACCTGAAAACAAAGATTGTTCAACATTATGGTTCAGGGGAAGGCTACAAAAAGCTATCACAGAGATTTAAGCTGTCAGAGTCCACTGTGAGGAACATAGTGAGGAAATGGAAGACCACAGGCACAGTTCTTGTTAAGGCCAGAAGTAAAATATCGGAGAGGCAAAGGATGGTGAGAACGGTCAAAAACCAACCAAAGTCCACCTCCAAAGACCTACATCATCTTGCTGCAGATGGTGTTACTGTGCATCGTTCAACAATTCAGCGCATGAGAGAGTGATGCGGAAGAAGCCTTTTCTGCACACGCCACAAACAGAGTCACTTGAGGTATGCAAACGCACATTTGGACAAGTCAGCTTCATATTGGAAAAAGGTGCAGTGGACTGATGAAACAAAAATTTAGTTATTTGGTCATAACAAGGGGTGTTATGCATGGTGGCAAAAAAACACAGCGCTCCAAGAACAACACTTGCTAGCCACAGTAAAATTTGGTGGATGTTCCATCATGCTGTGGGGCTGTGTGGCCAGTGCTGGTACTGGGAATCTTGTTAAAATTTGCATGGATTCCACTCAATATCAGCAGATACTTGAGAATAATGTTGAGGAATCAGTCACAAATTTGGAGTTACGCCGGATCTGGATATTTCAACAAGACAACGACCCAAAACACTGCTCAAAATCTACTCTGGCATTTATGCAGAGGAACAAGTACAATGTTCTGAAATGGCCACCCCAGTCCCCAGACCTGAATATCATTGAAAATCTGTGGGGTGATTTGAAGCAGGCTGTCCATGCTCGGCAACCATTAAACCTAACTGAACTGGAGATGTTTTTCAAGAAGTAATGGTCCAAAATACCTTCATCCAGAATCCAGACACTTATTACAGGCTATAGGAAGAGACTAGAGGCTGGTATTTCTGCTAAAGAAGGCTCTACTAAATATTGATGCAATATTTCTGTTGGGGTGCCCAAATTTATGCACCTGTCTAATTTCGTTTCAATGCATATTGCACATTTTCTCTTAATCCAATAAACCTCATTTCACTTCTGAAATATTAATGTGTCCTTCAGTTATTTGATAGATCAAAATGAAATTGCTGTTACAAACACCCAATTATTTATAAATGAAAATCATGGAAATTGTCAGGGGTGCTTAAACTTCTGCATACGACTGTATGATATAATATATATGATACATTAATCTGAGACAGAATTTGCTAGAATTCTTGTAAAGAGAGATAAGAAAGTTCCTAAGGAAACAAGCACCATCACAATAATTAAGTAAGATTAGATGAGGAAGTCCTACCACGTCATCTAACTACAGAATGCTGATATAGCCATCTACTTTGCTGACAATAAGTTTCCTAGCAGGCTACAGCTGTATACGAAAGAAAAAATATATGAGCGGGTTTTGATATTTTATAGAAAGAAAAAGGGACTTGTATACTAAAAGGGACATGCATTTTCTTCTGCATTTCAGGCAGAAAATAACATTTTAAAAATGTTACTTCTCTTCTAAAATTTGTTTCCTTCTCATGGTATTCTTTGTTGAAAAGCATACTTATGTAGGTAGCGTGCACGTGTCTTGAACACTGCTGATATCTAGTGCGTTTGCAAATGCATAACATTGTTTAAAGCTTTCTTGCAAAACAGCTGCCATAGAGTGCTCAAGACGTGTACATGCTTCTGAGCTTACTTTACCTGCTTTTTAACAAAGGATAACAAGAGGAAAAGTAAATTTCATAACAGAAGTTAACTGAAAACTTGTTTAAAATGGTACACTCTCTGAATCATGAATCTCCAAGAGATAAGGGTATCCAATTGCTTTCCAACTAGCTTATATATTTTAAGGGATAAAGTATCTTTACTTTGGAACTTGAATATGTCACCCAACAGTGCAATCACACCAGTCAAAGTTCCATTTCCTTATATGAGTGCTTCACTCATAAACCATAAGCGTCTCAGAGTAAGCTGTTAAGGGAGAACTCAGGCTGCCAACCGTGATTGGCTAATGAAAATTAGCCTCACGGTGGGTTAGGAAAACGTAAATTATGCTTACCTGATAATTTTCTTTTCTTCAGATGGAGAGAGTCCACAGCTGCATTCATTACTTTTGGGAATTCAGAACCTGGCCACCAGGAGGAGGCAAAGACACCCCAGCCAAAGGCT
The DNA here is from genome assembly GCF_027579735.1 of Bombina bombina. Classification (NCBI taxonomy): domain Eukaryota; kingdom Metazoa; phylum Chordata; class Amphibia; order Anura; family Bombinatoridae; genus Bombina; species Bombina bombina. The sequence goes on from NC_069502.1 coordinate 563,951,370, forward strand.
AAAATACTCCTCCCACTCCCCTCATCCTCCAGTCATTCTGCCAAGGAACAAGGAACAGTACGAAGAAATATCAGGGTGAAAAGGTGCCAGAAGAACAAAAATTATGGCCGCCCCGCATAAAAACATGGACGGGGAGCTGTGGACTCTTTCCATCTGAAGAAAAGAAAATTATCAGGTAAGCATAATTTATGTTTTTCTTCATAAATGGAAAGAGTCCACAGCTGCATTCATTACTTTTGGGAAAACAATACCCAAGCTATAGAGGATACTGAATGTAAAAACGGGAGGGTACAAGAGGCGGCCCATTCTGAGGGCACCAGGCCTGAAAACCCCTACCCAACAAAATCCTGCTTTGTCCGAAGCCCAGAACAACTTTGAAAAAGAGGGAAAGACCCAAGGACACTGACCCGCAGATAGTCCACAAGTCTTGCTATAGACCGCAGGAACTAGACTCGACTGAGTCAACAGCCTTGAGGAGACACCATCGCCCAGCAGTCGGGTCTCCAAACAACATGCCCCTTACTAAAGAAAGGGAACAGGCTACCATAATCTTCCACAGAGGAGGAAGACACGAAGAAAACATGAATGTACTAGTAAAGCGTGGCTAATCCCCCTTAAGGGACTCAAGGCGCTGCTCATCATATCAACCTTGAAAGGAGGAAGGCTAAGTAGACCTTGCCGGGGATCGACTTGCAACCCTCGGTTTGCTACAGTGCAGGTTAGCCACAGTGCATTAGTATGCTGAGCTAGCTGTCCAGACCAACAGGAACTCCAGACCAACAGAAACCCACCAGTCTTGTAGAAACAAGGGGAGGCAACACCCAGACCCCAGAAAAACAGAAACCACGGGATACGGCTGGGAGTCTGAAACAGAAAGGATCTTCCCCCAACACAGTGCAACCGCACTCTAAAAAGCAACTGAAGACAAAAGTTCCCAAGTCGCAAAAAGGTAGCTCAGAATACCAAAATATTCAGAAACAAAACCTTGTGCAGCAAGCTCAGATAGGTCTGACGAACAATACCTGAAGCAAAAACACTGCATGCTACAGTCATCTAAAAATGACTCAAACTTAAATACTTGCAGGGCAAACAGAAAGCAGCTGAAGATAGGATACTTCAGATTGCTAAGTATCCACTAACCAGCGGATAATGTCACAGGCTATCTAAGAGCCGCCAGTTCTTCCCACAAATCCTGAACATGGAGAAATGAGAAAACCCTGAACATGGAGAAATGAGAAAACTCAAGAGGCTTACCGTACCTCAAATGCTCCGAGGACAATTTTAACAGAGCAACACGGGACCAGCCCAACCGACAGACATGTCTGATAGACAGGGGGGACAGAAAGACCCCAACCAAAAGCCCCCAGGGAATGGAAAGCAAAAAACATAATTTATGCTTACCTGATAAATTTATTTCTCTTGTAGTGTATTCAGTCCACGGGTCATCCATTACTTATGGGATATATTCCCTTCCCAACAGGAAGTTGCAAGAGGATCACCCAAGCAGAGCTGCTATATAGCTCCTCCCCTCACATGTCATATCCAGTCATTCGACCGAAACAAGACAAGAAAGGAGAAACCATAGGGTGCAGTGGTGACTGGAGTTATAATTAAAATTTAGATCTGCCTCAAAAGAAGACAGGGCGGGCCGTGGACTGAATACACTACAAGAGAAATAAATTTATCAGGTAAGCATAAATTATGTTTTCTCTTGTTAAGTGTATTCAGTCCACGGGTCATCCATTACTTATGGGATACCAATACCAAAGCTAAAGTACACGGATGATGGGAGGGACAAGGCAGGAACTTTAAACGGAAGGAACCACTGCCTGTAGAACCTTTCTCCCAAAAACAGCCTCCGAAGAAGCAAAAGTGTCGAATTTGTAAAATTTTGAAAAGGTATGAAGCGAAGACCAAGTCGCAGCCTTGCAAATCTGTTCAACAGAGGCCTCATTCTTAAAGGCCCAGGTGGAAGCCACAGCTCTAGTGGAATGAGCTGTAATTCTTTCAGGAGGCTGCTGTCCAGCAGTCTCATAGGCTAAACGTATTATGCTACGAAGCCAAAAGGAGAGAGAGGTAGCCGAAGCTTTTTGACCTCTCCTCTGACCAGAATAAACGACAAACAGGGAAGACGTTTGACGAAAATCTTTAGTTGCCTGTAAATAGAACTTCAGGGCACGGACTACGTCCAGATTATGCAAAAGTCGTTCCTTCTTTGAAGAAGGGTTAGGACATAATGATGGAACAACAATCTCTTGATTGATATTCCTGTTAGAAACTACCTTAAAAACCCAGGTTTAGTGCGCAGAACTACCTTGTCTGAATGAAAAATCAGATAAGGAGAATCACAATGTAAGGCAGATAACTCAGAGACTCTTCGAGCCGAGGAAATAGCTATCAAAAACAGAACTTTCCAAGATAACAGCTTGATATCAATGGAATGAAGGGGTTCAAATGGAACACCTTGAAGAACGTTAAGAACTAAGTTTAAGCTCCACGGCGGAGCAACAGTCTTAAACACAGGCTTAATCCTAGTCAAAGCCTGACAAAAAGCCTGAACGTCTGGAACTTCTGCCAGATGTTTGTGTAAAAGAATAGAAAGAGCAGAAATCTGTCCCTTTAACGAACTAGCAGATAAGCCCTTTTCTAAACCCTCTTGTAGAAAAGACAATATCCTAGGAATCCTAACTTTACTCCATGAGTAACTCTTGGATTCGCACCAATATAAATATTTACGCCATATCTTATGGTAAATCTTTCTGGTAACAGGTTTCCGAGCCTGTATTAAGGTATCAATAACCGACTCCGAGAAGCCACGCTTTGATAGGATCAAGCGTTCAATCTCCATGCAGTCAGCCTCAGAGAAATTAGATGTGGATGGTTGAAAGGACCCTGAATTAGAAGGTCCTGCCTCAGAGGCAGAGACCATGGTGGACAAGACGACATGTCCACTAGGTCTGCATACCAGGTCCTGCGTGGCCTCACAGGCGCTATCAGAATCACCGATGCTCTCTCCTGTTTGATCTTGGCAATCAGTCGAGGTAGTAGCGGAAATGGTGGAAACACATAAGCCATGTTGAAAACCCAAGGGGCTGCTAGAGCATCTATCAGCACCGCTCCTGGGTCCCTGGACCTGGATCCGTAACAAGGAAGCTTGGCGTTCTGGCGAGACGCCATGAGATCCAGTTCTGGTTTGCCCCAACGATGAATCAGTTGAGCAAAAACCTCCGGATGAAGTTCCCACTCCCCCGGATGAAAAGTCTGGCGACTTAGAAAATCCGCCTCCCAGTTCTCCACGCCTGGGATGTAAATCGCTGACAGGTGACAAGAGTGAGACTCTGCCCAGCGAATTATCTTGGAGACTTCTAACATCAAATAGCAAATATATTTACATTACACTTTTATTAACAAATATGCTTGAAACAGACGTTACCAGAAGGGGGGAGATAAAGTGAATCCAGGGTTAAGCAACCTCTGAACTAATTGTATACATTACAAAATCTAGAAAACCCCCACCGGTAATTAGACAAGTAAAATAGGGATGTTTATAGAAGGCTAGTGAAGAATGGGATAGGTCACTTCCATAATTCAAATAGATAATAGCCAAATTCTATAGCACCCAAAATTAAAATAAGGGCTAGTGGACAGGGTGTAGCGTGTCTAATCAAATAATCACACAGGGTAGGGAGGTTAGCAAAAAGGTAGTTTCATACGCAAAAGGTAGGTACATTCAAACAGGCATACAAATGCTCAAGCTATGTGCTCAAAGGCGTCCTCCTACCTGCGTACTGCTCTGATTTAACAGAGTCAGCCGATTTCTAGCTAAAATCCCTATCAGATAGAGCTAGCTCACATACAATAAAGTTTGTAGAAAACTTCTCATATACACGATGGAGGTATTATGTTCAATACAAACTGTCAACATTTATTCCTCTAGGTTAAGTTCAAGTAGATACATTTAAATCAAAGTCAAAGATTACTGTGTAGCTTATAGCGTAATAGCATATAAAGCTTAACAAAAATGTTGCTGCTTGTTAACCTGGCATTAAAGCGTACTCATAAATAACAGTTTTTTAGTATATCAGCATCCCCCCCTATAGTTGCAAGTAAAGTGCAGGGTTATAGCGGTATTGAGTTATAGCGGTATTAGGTTTAAAAGCCGCTAATGTTAATTTAAAGTATGTGACCAGTTCAGTTAGACCACGCTTGTTCCACCCAAGACCACGCCCACCGACGCGTTTCCGTCACAGAACGTGACTTCGTCAGGGCATAGGGCCAGCCCAGCATTAGGTACGAGAAGTTATAGTAATCCGTTGTCATGGCAACTTTAAAAATCATTAGATACGGAGGTGTAAGACTCCGCTGTGGCCTCATTCAATCATATTACTTATACTCTGCACTAAGTATGTATTATGCCTTAAATAAATTGCTCATTTTTTAAAAAATTGCTCATTTTTTAAAAGAATTTATTAGAACGAAGAGGAACATATAAATTTATCATTTTATTGACACTGACCGCTCTTGTATAAAGGTATAATGTGCATCAATACGTATACAAGTATCGTGGGGGAATGTTATATTCCCTAGTATCTTAAAAATATTGGGAGAGGTATGTAATGCTTATAAAGCATATCATTCGATATTGCATTCGGTATTACAGAATTCCTAGGTGAAGTATGCTGGTAATTATTATGATGTTTGAAAAATGGAAAAGATATACATATAAGATTTCTTAATGTGGGTCAATTGTAGTTGATTATGAAAAAACAAGTGAAATCTTTCTGGGAAATTTTCAGCTTAGAAAATTATGTTAAGAATAAACTAATCCCTAGAGGTCTAAGGATTCAGCTAGCACCTGCTTTTCACATCTCAGATGAAAATTTTGTGTTTAGGTGGCAGGAAATTTTGACACAGTGCTCTCTAGATCTAATGAAATTAACACTAGAGTTTGAAAGAAAACAATATGATGAATTAACCAAATTAATAGATGAGGCAAAAATACAAATAAATTTACTACGCATAAAGATTTTGAGGCTCTAGATATAAAACTTAAATTCCATATAGACAAGCTCAAGGAAGAACTTAGTGAGACCAAAAATAGGAAACTACAAAGAGATTGGTCTGACCACCAAAAAGGGAATATCTATAAAGGCAATCAGAGGCGTAGTAATTTCAGAAAAACACAAGAATCTAGACTCACCAATAATAAAAATACTACCTCTGATAATTCCACTACAGATTCAGAACCCTCCAAAGAGGAATTAACACAAACACCTACAACCAGTGTCGCCTTAACAGAACCATCAATTACACGTATTTTTTTAGAGAAAGATCTTTTCCCACCAAAGAGAACTACAAGAACGAGGAAACCAAACAAATCAAAATCCACCACAAAACAGAAGTAGTTATGGATAATTTACAAATTATCAATCTAACTGAAACCCAATTAGAAAAAGAACATCACACACTATTATCAAAAGGACTTACTTTTGTACCCACCCCACATCATGACACATTCAATTGGATCAAGGACATACATTTGTTCGCTAGAAAACTTGCACTACATAAGTTTCACAAAAATGCTAACACAAATTCCTTGATTGATATGGGCATAGAACAAGAGGACCATGAAATGGTGAATTTAATGCTATCATTACTTAATTAAAACACAGATACTCCAGAAACAAGGAAAGCAAGCATAGTGAAACCCAAAAGTAATTTCATGCCAGCAATTTCTAAATATCCATCTATTGATAAATTTGTCTCCCTAGTCACAACAGAAATAGAGGAGATAAATAAAAGGAGTAAAGTACAGAAAAACTTGAGCTACAAAGAACGTAAAGCTCTCCAGAAATTACAAAACAATAAGGCGATTACCATAAAAAATGCAGATAAGGGGGGTAATATGGTCCTTATGAGCAATTCTCAATATGAACAAATTTGTACAAACATTTTCAGTAACACAGATAATTATAAAGTCCTGATACGTGATCCAACTGATGCTTTTAAAGGGGAGTTGAGATCCCTTTTGGATAGAGGTCTACAAGAAAGGGTAATTACAAAAGCTGAACACCAGTTTATGTTCAACATGTTTCCAAGAATAGCCACCTTCTATAGCCTTCCTAAGGTTCATAAGAATATGACAAATCCACCCGGTAGACCCATAGTCTCCGGTAATGGCTGTATCACTGAAAATGCTAGCATTTTTCTAGACAAAAAACTAAGACCCTTTTTTACACACCCTTACATCTCACGTACAAGATACTAAAGATGCCTTAAAATGTTTGGCCGACGTGATAGTCAGTGATAACACTATGCTGGCCAGTATTAACGTTGAAAGTCTATATTCTAATATATCCCATAATTTGGGCTTGGAAGCTGTCAGTTTCTTTTTGAGAACAGTAAATCCAATCCAAAATGATGAAGATGACTTCATCATTGATTTACTAGATTATGTGTTAAGACATAACTATTTCTTATTTAATAAGAAAATCTATTTACAGAAAAGGGGCACAGCAATGGGCACTTGCTGTGCTCCTACGTATGTCAATTTGTTCCTTGGGTGGATTGATAACAAAAGTATACTTAATGAAGATACTAACCCATATATGCAATATATGGACTTATACATTAGATACATTGATGATGTTCTAATCCTATGGACAGGCACCAAAAATGACTTTGAAAATGTCATGATATGGCTGAATAATAACAAAGATGGAATGAGGTACACTTCAAGTATAGATTCAAACAAAATTTCATTTCTTGATCTAGAGATTAGAAAACTATATAGAAAAGAGACAGCTACTAACAGTCTCCTCAAATGGGAGAGCTATCACCCAAAGAAATTGAAAATGGGCATTCCGGATGGCCAATATCTAAGAGCCAGACGAAACTGCAGCACAGAACTAGATTTTGAGAGAGAAGCAAGGGAACTACAAAGAAGGTTTAAAGAAAGGGGGTACCCAGGCAGATGCCTTAAAAAGGCCTATCAAAGAGCTAAATTACTAAATAGAACCACACTACTGGAAACCAGCAACCAAGCTATTGTACAACCAATAAATGAACAACAACCCATAAGAATCATTGGAACATACAATGATAAAAATGTCTGTATAAAGAATATCATCCAAAGACATTGGCATGTTATTCAGGAAGACGATGACCTTAAAGAAGTAATATCTGAAAAACCCAATATTACATATAGAAGGTCCAAAAACCTTAAAGACATACTTATGGAGAGTCATTACTCAAAAGACATACCAAGAACTTGGTTGAGAGAAACCAAAGGCTTCTACAAATGTGGAAGATGCCAAGCCTGTAAGAACATGACCCCCACAAAAACCTTCATACACCCTGACACAAACAAACAGTATGAAATTAAAGACTTTCTAAATTGTAGATCTAAGCAAGTCATATATATCGCGATGTGCAAATGCCCAAAAATCTATGTGGGTGAGACCTCAAGAGAGCTACGAACTAGAGTGCTAGAACACATAGGTGACATCAAATGGAACAGAAATGTTCCTGTAGTACAACACATGAACAATGAACATCAGGGACACAAATATGAAATCTATTTTTGTGCAATCGAACAAATAAAATTAAAAGGGAGAAGGGGCGACATTAACAAAATGTTACTACAGAAAGAGTGTAGATGGATTCATGAATTGAAATCCACCTCACCTAGGGGATTAAATGAAGCAATATCATACAAATGCTTCTTATAGATTATGGTTCATGATATACATCTTATTGTGGATTTATGATTATTAATTACATACTATTTCTGTCTAGGGTCATGAATAAACTTAGTTTACAAATGTTGGTATCCTTTCCCAATATAAAGCAAATTAAGAGGATGCAGATTTATAATTGTGAAACAATATCTAACTGAATTTAATTAAGTTGATTCTAACTAAACTAATAATAACTTTTACACATAATGATAATTTCATATTTAAAATAGCCTTGTTTTCTAATAAATAAATATCTGTTTCTCTAACATGTATTTACTTGATAGGTTATCCCCTTATTTATATAGGTGGTAATAACTAACTCAGTCTGACCTTTCAGATAGGTTATTAGAACAACTACAATTGACCCACATTAAGAAATCTTATATGTATATCTTTTCCATTTTTCAAACATCATACTAATTACCAGCATACTTCACCTAGGAATTCTGTAATACCGAATGCAATATCGAATGATATGCTTTATAAGCATTACATACCTCTCCCAATATTTTTAAGATACTAGGGAATATAACATTCCCCCACGATACTTGTATACGTATTGATGCACATTATACCTTTATACAAGAGCGGTCAGTGTCAATAAAATGATAAATTTATATGTTCCTCTTCGTTCTAATAAATTCTTTAAAAAAATGAGCAATTTTTTAAAAAATTAGCAATTTATTTAAGGCATAATACATACTTAGTACAGAGTATAAGTAATATGATTGAATGAGGCCACAGCGGAGTCTTACACCTCCGTATCTAATGATTTTTAAAGTTGCCATGACAACGGATTACTATAACTTCTCGTACCTAATGCTGGGCTGGCCCTATGCTCTGACGAAGTCACGTTCTGTGACGGAAACGCGTCGGTGGGCGTGGTCTTGGGTGGAACAAGCGTGGTCTAACTGAACTGGTCACATACTTTAAATTAACATTAGCGGCTTTTAAACCTAATACCGCTATAACTCAATACCGCTATAACCCTGCACTTTACTTGCAACTATAGGGGGGATGCTGATATACTAAAAAAACTGTTATTTATGAGTACGCTTTAATGCCAGGTTAACAAGCAGCAACATTTTTGTTAAGCTTTATATGCTATTACGATATAAGCTACAAAGTAATCTTTGACTTTGATTTAAATGTATCTACTTGAACTTAACCTAGAGGAATAAATGTTGACAGTTTGTATTGAACATAATACCTCCATCGTGTATATGAGAAGTTTTCTACAAACTTTATTGTATGTGAGCTAGCTCTATCTGATAGGGATTTTAGCTAGAAATCGGCTGACTCTGTTAAATCAGAGCAGTACGCAGGTAGGAGGACGCCTTTGAGCGCATAGCTTGAGCATTTGTATGCCTGTTTGAATGTACCTACCTTTTGCGTATGAAACTACCTTTTTGCTAACCTCCCTACCCTGTGTGATTATTTGATTAGACACGCTACACCCTGTCCACTAGCCCTTATTTTAATTTTGGGTGCTATAGAATTTGGCTATTATCTATTTGAATTATGGAAGTGACCTATCCCATTCTTCACTAGCCTTCTATAAACATCCCTATTTTACTTGTCTAATTACCGGTGGGGGTTTTCTAGATTTTGTAATGTATACAATTAGTTCAGAGGTTGCTTAACCCTGGATTCACTTTATCTCCCCCCTTCTGGTAACGTCTGTTTCAAGCATATTTGTTAATAAAAGTGTAATGTAAATATATTTGCTATTTGATTTATCTAGTGTATAATTCTTTAATGTCACAAATCCCCTTTTGGTTCCCTAAACTTACTATAGACTTCTAACATCGCTAGGGAACTCCTGGTTCCCCCTTGATGGTTGATGTAAGCCACAGTCGTGATATTGTCCGACTGAAATCTGATGAACCTCAGTGTTGCTAACTGAGGCCAAGCTAGAAGAGCATTGAATATTGCTCTTAACTCCAGAATATTTATTGGGAGGAGTTTCTCCTCCTGAGTCCACGATCCCTGAGCCTTCAGGGAGTTCCAGACTGCGCCCCAACCTAGAAGGCTGGCATCTGTTGTTACAATTGTCCAATCTGGCCTGCGAAAGGTCATCCCTTTGGACAAATGGACCCGAGAAAGCCACCAGAGAAGAGAATCTCTGGTCTCTAGATCCAGATTTAGTTGAGGGGACAAATCTGAGCAATCCCCATTCCACTGATTTAGCATGCATAATTGCAGCGGTCTGAGATGTAGGCGCACAAATGGAACTATGTCCATTGCCGCTACCATTAAGCCGATTACTTCCATGCAATGAGCTACTGACGGGTGTGGAATGGAATGAAGAACACGGCAAGCATTTAGCAGTTTTGATAACCTGGACTCCATCAGGTAAATCTTCATCTCTATAGAATCTATCAGAGTCCCTAGGAAGGGAACCATTGTGAGTGGTAATAGAGAACTCTTTTCCACGTTCACCTTCCACCCATGCGACCTCAGAAATGCCAGAACTATCTCTGTGTGAGATTTGGCAATTTGAAAACTTGACGCTTGTATCAGAATGTCGTCTAGGTACGGAGCCACCGCAATGCCTCGCGGTCTTAGCACCGCCAGAAGTGAGCCCAGAACCTTTGTAAAGATTCTCGGGGCCGTAGCTAACCCGAAGGGAAGAGCTACAAACTGGTAATGCCCGTCTAGAAAGGCAAATCTTAGGTACCGATAATGATCTTTGTGAATCGGTATGTGAAGGTAGGCATCCTTTAAGTCCACTGTGGTCATATACTGACCCTCTTGGACCATGGGTAGGATGGTTCGAATAGTTTCCATTTTGAATGATGGAACTCTTAGGAATTTGTTTAAGATTTTTAGGTCCAAGATTGGTCTGAAGGTTCCCTCTTTCTTGGGAACCACAAACAGATTTGAGTAAAAACCTTGCCCTTGTTCCGTCCGCGGAACTGGGTGGATCACCCCCATTACTAGGAGGTCTTGTACACAGTGAAGAAAGGCCTCTTTCTTTATTTGGTTTGCTGATAACCTTGAAAGATGAAATCTCCCTTGTGGAGGAGAAGCTTTGAAGTCCAGAAGGTATCCCTGAGATATAATCTCCAACGCCCAGGGATCCTGGACATCTCTTGCCCAAGCCTGGGCGAAGAGAGAAAGTCTGCCCCCCACTAGATCCGTTTCTGGATAGGGGGCCCTCTCTTCATGCTGTCTTAGGGGCAGTAGTAGGCTTTCTGGCCTGCTTGCTCTTGTTCCAGGACTGGTTAGTTTTCCAGCCCTGTTTGTAATGAGCAACAGTTCCTTCCTGTTTTGGGGCGGAGGAAGTTGATGCTGCTCCTGCCTTGAAGTTTCGAAAGGCACGAAAATTAGACTGTTTGGCCTTTGATTTGGCCCTGTCCTGAGGAAGAGTATGACCCTTACCTCCAGTAATGTCAGCAATAATTTCTTTCAATCCGGGCCCGAATAAGGACTGCCCTTTGAAAGGAATATTAAGCAATTTGGATTTAGAAGTCACGTCAGCTGACCAAGATTTAAGCCATAGCGCTCTGCGCGCCTGGATGGCGAATCCGGAGTTCTTAGCCGTTAGTTTGGTTAAATGTACAACGGCATCAGAAACAAATGCGTTAGCTAGCTTAAGTGCTTTAAGCTTGTCCATAATCTCATCCAATGGAGCTGTGCGAATGGCTTCTTCCAGAGACTCAAACCAGAATGCCGCAGGAGCAGTGACAGGCTCAATGCATGCAAGGGGCTGTAAGATAAAACCTTGTTGAACAAACATTTTCTTAAGGTAACCTTCTAATTTTTTATCCATTGGATCCGAAAAAGCACAACTATCCTCCACCGGGATAGTGGTACGCTTAGCTAAAGTAGAAACTGCTCCCTCCACCTTAGTGACCGTCTGCCATAAGTCTCGTGTGGTGGCGTCTATTGGAAACATTTTCCTAAATATAGGAGGAGGGGAAAAGGGCACACCGGGTCTATCCCACTCCTTGCTAATAATCTCGGTAAGCCTTTTAGGTATAGGAAAAACGTCAGAACACACCGGGACCGCATAGTACCTATCCAGCCTACATAATTTCTCTGGAATTGCAACTGTATTACAGTCATTCAGAGCTGCTAAAACCTCCCCTAGCAATACACGGAGGTTCTCAAGCTTAAATTTAAAATTAGAGATCTCTGAATCCGGTCACCCTGGATCAGATCCGTCACCCACAGAATGAAGCTCTCCGTCCTCATGTTCTGCAAATTGTGACGCAGTATCGGACATGGCTCTCACATCATAAGAGCGCTCTGTCCTTATCCCAGAGCTATCGCGCTTGCCTCTTAATTCTGGCAGTTTAGATAATACTTCTGTCATAACATTAGCCATGTCTTGTAAAGTGATTTGTATGGGCCTCTCTGATGTATTTGGCGCCACAATATCACGCGCCTCCTGGGCGGGAGGCGAAGGTACTGACACGTGAGGGGAGTTAGTCGGCATAACTTCGCCCTCGTTGTCTGGTGATAATTCCTTTACAGATAAAGACTGACCTTTATTATTTAAAGTGAAATCAATGCATTTAGTACACATCTTTCTATGGGGCTCCACATTGGCCTTCAAACATAGTGAACAAACAGATTCATCTGTGTCAGAAATGTTTAAACAGACTAGCAATGAGACTAGCAAGCTTGGAAAATACTTTTAAATAAATTTACAAGCAATATAAAAAACGCTACTGCGCCTTTAAGAAGCACAAAAAACTGTCACAGTTGAAATAACAATGAACCAAATCAGTTATAGCAACCAAATTTTTACAGTAAATGTATT